>NC_064766.1:42307599-42387599 GCF_011397635.1 Epinephelus fuscoguttatus
TGATTCACTGGGCCGACTGCCGGCAACTTTTAAGGTGGAACGTTAACTTGTAATGTTACTCAATGCATGAGCTGATGACGTGAATCCATCAGCACACCTTAAATTTCACTGTGACAACTTTGACCATCACTTTAGTTTTTATATGACACACACTTTTAGTAATGACTTTAAAAATATAGATTCATTTGGAGCGGATTATGTGAAGGTCATATATTCTAATCCTCACTTCCTGTGGGCTACAGCAACACTAAACCCCTGAGCTTGCCTGAGAAGGACTAAATGCACAAAGCTGCTATTTTGAAATATCCCATGGAGAGAGACTCTCACTGCAGCCTGTTCTATTTTGTTGTGAAAATGTGGGCGTGCAGCCTCGTTCTGTGGACGATAAACCAGGTGCAGACTTCCATCTGTGTCACCGCTGATGAGGAAATACAGCGAGTGCTGGACGGAGCAGTGAGTGACAACAACCCCGCCCACATTTAAGAGGACTGTCTGAACACACCGAGGGTCTAGGTACCATGTCTGAAGGCTTACTGCTGGTTCCAAAGGTGCTGGACTGAAAGAGCTTTATTTGTCAGAGTGTGTGGTCACACCAGGCTCACATCAGAGACCAGGCCTTTAATTGGGACCTTTTAACAGAAGTTCTACAGTAGACTGTTTAACTCCGTCATGAAGCCGGAATGTTTGAAATATAATAAAGTTTAAAATATTGATTCCATTTAAAGTTTACATTATTTTTATTTTTCACTAAATTCTCAGAAAACCTTCAGACACCAGACGACTCCATCGTTCTGACATCTGAGACACTGACAAATAAAATATATATGAAATATTAATGAGCTGAATGTTTGATCTGTGCTGTGACTTCACTGCTGCCAACGAGTTTCTATGAACCATTTGTTGAGTTACCTCGAAGGCATAGTCAGTCTTACGGACAGTGCAGGTCGCAGCTCCGGCACCTGCAGGAGAATAATAACAATAATTATATAACCAGCAGATTATTGATGGACGGATAGAAGATATCAGTTACTGATCCAGATCAATCAGAATCTGGGTTTTGATGATTGAAACATGTGGTGATCAATATCAGTTTAGAGAAACAAAACTGCCTCTGTGTTGTCCTGAGTAAAGGTTTTCAGTCAGTCAATCAATAACACTGGTCGATCAGCAGAAGTTACTTATTGATAAACCCACCGTGTGTGTGTGTGTGTGTGTGTGTTACCTTGGTGGAAGGTGTTGGAGTGAGCAGGACATCTGCACCTGTTCACACAGAGCAGAACTCCAGTCAAACCTCTGCACAGTTCATCGTTCTAACCCACCGTCAGTACGTCGTCTCTGAATGAAGGGAACCTTTAAAACTTCATCCTCAAACTGACGACATTCTGTCAGTGAATAAACTCTGACAACCATCGTCTCTGCTCAGCGTCTGATGGTTGTTGTTCTACACAGATGGTTTCAATTTAATCTTTGATGTTAAACACAAGATGAAAAACTAAAGACACACCTGAGGCAGCCGCCTTCACCTTAAAGGGATAGTGCACCCAAAAATGTAAATTCAGCCATTATCTACTCACCCATATGCCGAGGGAGGCTCAGGTGAAGTTTTAGAGTCCTCACATCACTTGCAGAGATCCAAGGGGAGAGGAGGTAGCAACACAACTCCACCTAATGGAGGCTGACAGCGCCCCAGATTCAAACGTCCAAAAACACATCATTGAAACCACAAAATATCTCCATACTGCTCGTCCGTAGTGATCCAAGTGTCCTGAAGCCCCGACATAAAAAGACGGCTACAGTGAGGCTAAAAACAGAGTTCAAATGAGGTTTTTCCAAACAACTTTTTATGTCGGGGCTTCAGGACACTTGGATCACTACGGACGAGCAGTATGGAGATATTTTGTGGTTTCAATGATGTGTTTTTGGACGTTTGAATCTGGGGCGCCGTCAGCCTCCATTAGGTGGAGTTGTGTTGCTACCTCCTCTCCCCTTGGATCTCTGCAAGTGATGTGAGGACTCTAAAACTTCACCTGAGCCTCCCTCGGCATATGGGTGAGTAGATAATGGCTGAATTTTCAGTTTTGGGTGCACTATCCCTTTAATGCCAGTTAGATTTAGACTTTTTAAGAGTTTCTTAACATCACTTAGAATGAAATTTAAAACCAATTTTACAATGAGCAAAACTGAACAGCAACTAGAATCACCATCAAAACATGATGATGTCACAGTCAAGCTGACCTTTGACCTTTTGACCTTCATTATTTTATCCTGTTAGACATTTGTGTCAAGTTTGGTCAGAATTAGTGAATGAATTCTTCAGTTATGGACAAAAACATGTTCTGTGAGGTCACACTGACCTTTGATCTTTGACTGCCAAATTCTAATCAGTTTATTCTTCAGTCCAGGTGGATGTTTGTGCCAAATTTGATAAAATTACCTTTAGGTGTTTTTGATATATCGTGGTCATTAGAACAAGACAAATGTAAGGTCACAGTGACTGGTCACACAGAGCATGCTCAGAGCACACCTTTGACCTTTGACCAGTGAAAACCAATCAGTTCATTGTTGAGTCCAAGTAAATGTTTGTGCCAAATTCGAGGAAACTCCTTCAGGGGATACTGCCTTAATGAGAATGAGACCGATGAAACTGTCAAAGGTCAAAGTGACTTTTGATTTTCGACCAGCAAATTCTAATCAGCTCATTCTTCAGTCCAAGTGGACGTTTGTGCCAAATTTGAAGAAAAGCTCTCAAGGTATCATGTTCATGAGAACGAGAAAGACAAGGTCACAGTGACCTTTGACCTATGACCACCAAATTCTAATCACTTCATCGTTGAAATGCCCTGAAGGCGTTCCTGAGACATCTTGTTCACAAGGATGGGACGGACAGACGAACAACCCCAAAACATGACCGCAGCGGCTGCAGCTATCAGGCTCCTCCTCCAGGACCAGGTTCTGTCTGGGTCAGTCTGATCTGGACTAGATTCACTGACACGGTCAGAAACTGTTTTAATATCAAGTGATAACTTAAAGTTAATTATCTCACAGATTTTCATGTTAAGTCACCATCCAACACTAAAGGAGGTCACGCAGAGGTCACGCAGAGGTCACGAAGAGGTCACGCAGAGGTCACTGAGTCTCTGATCAAAGTCTCTGTGACGTCTGATACAAATAAATTCACAGCCTGGTTTCAGCTCAGCCGACACTGATCAGGTCCTGTCTGCTGTTACTGAGGCAGAGACCTGACACATGTTCAGGTCAGGAGACTAGGAGACTTTGTAGAGACCTGACACATGTTCAGGTCAGGAGACTAGGAGACTTTGTAGAGACCTGACACATGTTCAGGTCAGGAGACTAGGAAACTTTGTAGAGACCTGACACATGTTCAGGTCAGGAGACTAGGAGACTTTATAGAGACCTGACACATGTTCAGGTCAGGAGACTAGGAAACTTTGTAGAGACCTGACACATGTTCAGGTCAGGAGACTAGGAGACTTTGTAAAGACCTGTTTAAAAGCAGAAATGAAGTTTTACAGAGAGCCAGACTTTGAGCCGAATCATCAGAGACTCGGACCTGATGTAGAAACTGACCTGATCTGAACTCTGATCCGAGCGGAACCGGAGCTTTAACCTGAAGACATTTTAAAACAGCAGATTTCTGAACGGAGTCTGGCGCCACCTTCTCCCCTCCACACAGAAAAAGAACACATGGGAGCTTCTGCAGGCTGTTACGTCACCGCGGGTTGTTTACGTGTGTTTTCAGGTGACCTCAGGTTTGAATCTCAGGTGTCAGGTGTGTGCGTCAAACTTACGCCGCGCGCTCGAGCTGTCTGAGCAGGTGAACGACCCGGTCCCGTCCCGCCATCTCTGTAGAGTCGATGTGAAATGATCCGCACGAGCTGCTCACCGAAATCAAAATACTGTGACGTCAAGTTAACGACAGGACACGACTCAGTACTTCCGCCTCCGCATTTCAGAATAAAAGTCATGTGTCTCATATTAAAATGTCACTAAGGGATTTTAATTAGATTTTAAGGTTGTGGTTAATGGATGAATGATTTTTATTAAAAAATATTGATGAGGGGTTTAAAAGGACAGAATTCTCATCATTAATCAAAAATCATACACACAGACTTATTCTCTGGAAACAGGATCAACCTGATAAAGTGGGACACGCAGACCTCCTGTCTGTCTCTGTGAGCTGAAACCATTTCCCTCAGTGGAAACAAAGCTTTGATTTACTTTAATTTCACAGATAAGAAACAATAAATTGTGAAGACAATAAAGCCTCCACACACTGTGTGTGATTTATCCTGGCTGAAATATGAGCAGAGCAAATCTCTGCTAGCTGCTAGGCTAGTGTGTGTTCAGTGTGTGTTTTGAATAAACTAAACTTTACAGCACTTCACAGAAACTCTGCCGCCCTCTAGTGTTTAGGAGGTGTAACTGCAGAGTGACACAGACACACCACCACACATATAAATTCTGCTTAAGCGTCATCGTTTATATCTTGACATGTGACGTGTATACCTCCACTCTGAAAAATCAACACCGAGCCCATCAGAAGAACATATGTAATCTAAAAAAAAAAATAAAATAAAATCTGTGGCTATGACATCACTTCCGGGGGTGTGACACACCTTATTCTGTTTTTATCAAACATTAGTAGAACATACAAGAACACACAACATCTCACAGAGGTCGTTCCTTTCTTAAACATACAGAGTCAAATAATTGTCCACCTCGATGAAACAAAACAAGAATAAAGAAAGTAACATCGACTCAGGGAGGAAGTTAAATATAATTAAATAAGAAGACACACCATGTTCAACAGCCGCGTCAGTACATGGTGTCAGTCATGTTTATGTGAGTCACACATGCATGAAAAGGTCCGCCATCTTGAACAGCTACCTACGGCTACACCTCCTGGACAAACTCAACACTCACTGACTCAATGTTGAGAACACAGAATAATAACTTTTGACTGCACGACTGAAGGTTTGTTAAATAAAACCAGTCCAACAAGTCACCACGTAGCCAAGTTTACAAGTCACATCTTAACATCTGTATTTATAAAAACACAATGACGTCACAATGTTCCGGGGCTTCGTACGGTCAGTTAGAGAAAACAAATCTTTGCTCTGCAGCCTCTGACTCACTGCAGCGTTCAACACCATCAAAAGAACGACTGAAACTGAAACAGCTGCAGGTGTGACTGACTGTCTGTGTGCTGAGGAAGACTTCTGTCCATGGAGATGAAGGCCACAGCAGCCATTTTGAACAGTAATATTATGGGATATTTTAATGATATAAATACTGTTGAGCAGGTTTCTGTCCTGTCTTACGTGTAAACATGAAATAACTTGAATGAACCAGCAGAGGTCTGTGGGTGGAGGAAGAGCACGGGACACCTTCTCTCTGTGTCACATGATCCACTTTAATGTCTGAAAAAGAACGTAGGACAACTGAACATCAACAACGACAGTGGCATCGCACCTCTTATATACATCACTCTGACAAACTTAACCATAACTCTCATTAACCTGCACGTACGGTGTGCGATATTAAACAGTTCCAAATTTAACAAAAAGAGCAAATTAAAATATGTAAACAATGTACTGTACTGGATCCGTCCTCAGGATAATAAATCGTATCTGACATTCTTCCCTCTCTTCAGATGAAATGTCCTCATTTCAAAGTTTATGAAAAATAAATCTTGTCTTATTCTAATAAAAAGTCCATATGAACTCTGCCATTTCAGACGGCCATTTTTATCAGTTTGACGAAGGGACGCAGAGACAAGGTCGTTTTCTACCAAGCCGGGGAAGTTTTAGGCAAAGACACACTCAGGCTGCTGCACAAAAAAGGAGTGAGTTAAACACACACACAAAAATAATAAAATAATTTGATTTGTCAATAAACACAAAATTTCATGAGTTTGAATGTTTCATAAACTGATGACCTTCAGAAATAAATCAGATGTGTTCAAACAGCAAAATATAAGTTTCAGAGATCTGAAAAAGAGACTGTGTTCATCCAGTCCAGGTCAGACTGGTCAGACTGGTCAGACTGGTCAGAATGTGGTGGTTCAGGTTCAGATCTGATCGGATGCGGTCTCTGTCGGAGAATTAAAGACAAATGACATGTTTAGTTATTCAGAGTGTGTACAGGAAGTTCATTAGCACAAACTAAATGAAGCTGCTTGGTTTTTCAAATTAAAAGTCAGCTGAAGAGTCAGGTTACAGACGGAGGATGATGTGTAAACACTGAGAGGTCAAAGGTCACAGCAGAGACACAGAACACACCTCAGAGCTGCAGCGTGGCGACACATCGACCTTTAAACAAACCTGCGACTGTCCACACGCCTCAGCCTTTTATTCAGTTCTGTTTATTTCTGCGTCCGAGGGAAGTCAACGAGTCGACTTCGGTTTATAAAACACTTTGATCAGACTGACGTTATTTTCACTTTGCTCTTTCCTTTCGTTTCTTTTGCTCACATCTATTTATGGAGACTGTTTCAAATCAATCGACGAGTCAAGAGTTCAGTCAGAAACAGTTTAGAGTCAAAGTTGTGATATTTTCAGACTGTCAGTCAGCTCGTCTTCATGTCTCACCATGTCCAAAACAACAGAATAAATTAAATCATGACTTTTTTAATCTCATAATGAGATGCTGATTCACTTAATTGATTATTGATTTAATTAATGTGGATTTAAGGGCTGATGAACAAGAAGTAGATTTATTGCATTTTAAATGAAAGGAGTGGTCCTACATACATACCAACAGTACCTCGGCTCACGAGACGTCGTGAAGCTGACCTATCACAGATCAGGTTTTTATGGAACGCTGCGGTTCAGTTTGACATCTGACGTAAAACATGTTTAAACATTCAGAAACAAATGAGACCGTACGACTGATTTATGATGTCAGAGATCAGATCATCTGCATCAGGTGGTGAACAGAGGACTCAGCTCATTCTCACTCCCAACTTCTCAAATACCACCACATCCTCAGTGACCTCCTTCAGACACCGGCACACAGAGCAGCAGCTATCCTGACGCTGCCGGCAACAGCCAAACTCATCAAATACTGCTGCTTTGTCAGCGGGTGTTGGAGTCAGACACTGACGGACTCACCTGATGTCACTGATGGTCTCACCTGATGTCACTGACGGACTCACCTGATGTCACTGACGGACTCACCTGATGTCACTGACGGTCTCACCTGATGTCACTGACGGACTCACCTGATGTCACTGACGGACTCACCTGATGTCACTGATGGTCTCACCTGATGTCACTGACGGACTCACCTGATGTCACTGACGGTCTCACCTGATATCACTGACGGACTCACCTGATGTCACTGATGGTCTCACCTGATGTCACTGACGGACTCACCTGATGTCACTGATGGTCTCACCTGATGTCACTGACGGACTCACCTGATGTCACTGACGGTCTCATTTAAACACAAAGGGTGGTGGATGATTTCTTCACATTTATGCATCCACAATTTACCATAATAGAACAGGAGGGTACTTTCTTTGTCTGGTGGTTTTGGAGGGAAGGAGAGGGAGGAGGGGCTGAGGTTCGAGGCGGGCTTATATCACCTCAGGAGGTGGGCGGTTCCAACAGGGTGGAGTCGAGTCTCTTGTGATTTTTAACAATGATGTCAGCAGGTGAGAGGTTTTGACCATGATACAGCTGACGGTGATGTCACGCTCCTCTCTTCTTCTGTGGTGGTGAATTTTGGGACGTTACAAGTCAGAGTTGGACGGACAGCAGCGGAGACACCTTCAGAGTCACAGACCTATGAACTTCCTACTGAGTGTCACAGTGTTTCCTCTCTCTGCTGGAGATGAAGGTCAAAGAGTCCGTCTGCAGTCGAGCTGAGAAAGGTCACTTCATCTTCTTCATCATCATCATCATCATCATCATCATCATGGAAGTCACCTGCCTGCTTCCAGCAAAGAGGAAGTCAGCTCCCGTCTGCAGTGTGACATCATCAGAGAAAGTTTGAATATGCGCCAATGACGTGTGTCGATGATGATGATGATCATCATCATCATCATCAGTCCCATTCACATGGAGGCGTGCAGAGCTCCTCCCCCCCGACGCTCTCACTGATATAAAATGTAGAAACAGTTCCAGTGTTTCAGTTTGACTGAAGAGACGCAACAGAGCTGAGGTGGATGAAGACAGACAGACAGTCAGACAGACAGACAGACAGATAGTCAGACAGATAGTCAGACAGATAGTCAGACAGACAGACAGACAGATAGTCAGACAGATAGTCAGACAGACAGACAGACAGATAGTCAGACAGATAGTCAGACAGACAGACAGACACACAGACACACAGACAGACAGAGACACACAGACAGACAGAGGGACAGAAGGACAGCAGCTCTGCAGAACGACCAGGTAAGTGAATACTTTATAATCTCAGTTTAAAACTGTTGAAATGAAACTTTATTGATCTGACATGAGAGGACAAACAGCAGCAGAATGTACGGAGACACATTTGCCTCAACATCACGTGTGGACAGACGGACAGTCTGAGTGTAAACCTCTTATTGGTTCTTAGTTTCACATAAATCAAAAACAAAAGGGAATAAAAGTTGCAGAGTGACGTAAACCTGCACAGGTTCACATTAAAGCTGTAAAATACAAACTGTCATGTTTAACATGTTAAAGATCAGAGTTGAGCTCCAGCTCAGAGTCACCACGGTGCTGTGAAGCAAATGATTTTCACAGCACGTCTGTTTTTACACAAAGAAGAATCCAGTAAACAAATATTTTTATTCCATAAAATAACTCCAGGATATTTATTAGAAACTGACCACAGGATGTTTTATACAGAGAAAGATGAGGGAAGATGAAGATACTGAGCCTGTCCAGCTGTGTTTATATGGAAATGTGAGTTATAGACAAAATAATGTCTAAAAATACAAAATAAAACTGTTATGTCATATTTTACTGAAAGACAAACAGACAGATCTGAAAAATATTAATGTCAAAAAAAGTTAGTATTTAAAAACAGAGTAATATATAAATATTGAACAACAACAACAAAGATTAGTGAAGTCAGCAAAACATTTCTGCAAACATGAAACAGATCTGGAGATACACAAACTCCACAAATCTCTGTCTGTCTCTAATATAGGTTAGGTACGTGAGGTTGCTATGGTTACGTTTAGGACAACAAACATGGTGAGTCCTGTGTTTTACACAACATGGCTGCTTCCTGCTTTAATCTTGGTCACATGATCACAGGCTTCCAATATACATGGGCTCTGCACAAAGTACTGGCTCATCATTACGTTGGATATGTACAGATTTTGACGCCTTACTTTTCATTGTAAAACGTGTGAACAGTGCACGAGAACAGGCTGCACTGTGACAAAATTTTCCCAGAATGTTATGGTAGAGATATAACTATAATAAGCTGGGTGACATATCATTATTATCTATTTATGTATGTGATGTTGCGTTCACACCAAACATGATTTTCATGTTGCGTTACTTGTGTGAATTTGAACACCAGAATATTTTGTGTTGACTCACTTCAAATGTGCAAATAACTCATGTCACACTCATGTGAAATCGCTGAAACGATGAATGAACTTCTGCCAGCATTTCCTCAGTGTCATACATCCCCAAGGGATCTCAACGCTGATTGGCTATTACGGTGCAATTTGGTCACTGAAGTTCAGATTTTTCAACGCTTGTGAATAAGCATATGACAGGAAATCACGCTGCTCGCTTCATTCACACCACTTAAGTCACGTACTTGGCATCATTCACGCCATGTCCATTGTGGGAATTTGCGTCTATTCCGTCTTTACTTTGATTTTACATGTAATTCCCTCGTATGAATTTTTTTCTTGGCGCCTGGTGTGAACACAACGTTATCAGATAACAGCAAAGTCTCTCAAGTGTCTCTGGGTTTTCTAATCCCACAGATCGTCCTCACAGGCGTCTTATGAAGCCTCTTGTTTGTCCTCAGGTTGGATCTGTCAGCAGAGATGAAGCTGAATGTGTTGTTATGGGTCATGGCTCTGCTCAGTGCTTTCCTCCCTCGCTCTGCTGACTGTCGACCTGACGACGCCCCCACCAGCCGCCGCCCGCTCTTCCCCCGACCGCTGCTGCTCCACCTTGGGGAGGAGTTCTCCCTCCGTCTGGGTGGAGGTGGAGGATTCTCTTCTGCTGCGGCTCCAGACCTCCTCTCCTCCTCTTCCTCCTACTCAATGGCAAACCGGGCTGTGCTGCAGCTCACACAGCGCCTCCTGCAGGCCCGGGCGGAGCACCGGCGGGAGCAGGAGGTGGAGGTGGAGGAGGAGGAGGCCAGGGAGAAGGGGAAGAGGTCTGAGGAGCCCCCCATCTCTCTGGATCTGACTTTCCACCTGCTCAGGGAGGTCCTGGAGATGGCCCGAGCCGAGCAGATCGCCCAGCAGGCTGACAGCAACCGCAAGATGATGGACGACTTTGGAAAATAGTTCACATCCACAAACTGTTCACTCCCTGTCCAGTTTTATCGTCTGACATCAGTCTCATGATCTTCAAATCAGCTAATGCTCTCACTTCAGCTGCTTTCAGCTCTGACTCTTCTGTGCACACTTCAGCTACAGTCAGCGTTCACACACAATCACTTCAGCTACAGCCAGCATTCACACACAAACACTTCAGCTACAGTCAGCGTTCACACACAATCACTTCAGCTACAGTCAGCATTCACACACAAACACTTCAGCTACGGTCAACGTTCACACACAATCACTTCAGCTACAGTCAACGTTCACACACAATCACTTCAGCTACAGTCAACGTTCACTCACAATCACTTCAGCTACAGTCAGCGTTCACACACAATCACTTCAGCTACAGCCAGCGTTCACACACAATCACTTCAGCTACGGTCAACGTTCACACACAATCACTTCAGCTACAGTCAACGTTCACACACAATCACTTCAGCTACAGTCAACGTTCACACACAATCACTTCAGCTACAGTCAGCATTCACACACAATCACTTCAGCTACAGTCAGCATTCACACACAAACACTTCAGCTACAGTCAGCGTTCACACACAAACACTTCAGCTACAGCCAGCATTCACACACAAACACTTCAGCTACAGCCAGCGTTCACACACAATCACTTCAGCTACAGTAAGCTACAGTCAGTGTTCACACACAAACACTTCAGCTACAGTCAGCATTCACACACAAACACTTCAGCTACAGCCAGCGTTCACACACAAACACTTCAGCTACAGTAAGCTACAGTCAGTGTTCACACACAAACACTTCAGCTACAGTCAGCATTCACACACAAACACTTCAGCTACAGCCAGCGTTCACACACAATCACTTCAGCTACAGTAAGCTACAGTCAGTGTTCACACACAAACACTTCAGCTACAGTCAACATTCACACACAAACACTTCAGCTACAGTCAGCGTTCACACACAAACACTTCAGCTACAGTCAACGTTCACACACAAACACTTCAGCTACAGTCAACGTTCACACACAAACACTTCAGCTACAGCCAGCGTTCACACACAAACACTTCAGCTACAGTCAACGTTCACACACAAACACTTCAGCTACAGTCAACGTTCACACACAAACACTTCAGCTACAGTAAGCTACAGTCAGTGTTCACACACAAACACTTCAGCTACAGTCAGCGTTCACACACAAACACTTCAGCTACAGCCAGCATTCACACACAAACACTTCAGCTACAGTCAGCGTTCACACACAATCACTTCAGCTACAGTCAACGTTCACACACAAACACTTCAGCTACAGTCAGCTACAGTCAGTGTTCACACACAAACACTTCAGCTACAGTCAGCGTTCACACACAAACACTTCAGCTACAGCCAGCATTCACACACAAACACTTCAGCTACAGTCAGCATTCACACACAATCACTTCAGCTACAGTCAACGTTCACACACAAACACTTCAGCTACAGTCAACGTTCACACACAAACACTTCAGCTACAGTCAACGTTCACACACAAACACTTCAGCTACAGCCAGCATTCACACACAAACACTTCAGCTACAGTCAGTGTTCACACACAATCACTTCAGCTACAGTCAGTGTTCACACACAAACACTTCAGCTACAGCCAGCATTCACACACAATCACTTCAGCTACAGTCAGCATTCACACACAATCACTTCAGCTACAGTCAGCGTTCACACACAATCACTTCAGCTACAGTCAGCGTTCACACACAGCTACAGTCAGCGTTCACACACAAACACTTCAGCTACAGTCAAGTGTTCACACACAAACACTTCAGCTACAGTCAACGTTCACACACAAACACTTCAGCTACAGTCAGCGTTCACACACAATCACTTCAGCTACAGTCAGCGTTCACACACAAACACTTCAGCTACAGTCAGCGTTCACACACAAACACTTCAGCTACAGTCAGCGTTCACACACAATCACTTCAGCTACAGTCAGCGTTCACACACAATCACTTCAGCTACAGTCAACGTTCACACACCACCACTTCAATTACAGTCAGCGTTCACACACAAACACTTCAGCTACAGTCAACGTTCACACACAAACACTTCAGCTACAGCCAGCGTTCACACACAAACACTTCAGCTACAGTCAACGTTCACACACAAACACTTCAGCTACAGCCAGCATTCACACACAAACACTTCAGCTACAGTCAGTGTTCACACACAATCACTTCAGCTACAGTCAGTGTTCACACACAAACACTTCAGCTACAGCCAGCGTTCACACACAATCACTTCAGCTACAGTCAGCATTCACACACAATCACTTCAGCTACAGTCAGCGTTCACACACAATCACTTCAGCTACAGTCAGCGTTCACACACAGCTACAGTCAGCGTTCACACACAAACACTTCAGCTACAGTCAGTGTTCACACACAAACACTTCAGCTACAGTCAACGTTCACACACAAACACTTCAGCTACAGTCAGCGTTCACACACAATCACTTCAGCTACAGTCAGCGTTCACACACAAACACTTCAGCTACAGTCAGCGTTCACACACAAACACTTCAGCTACAGTCAGTGTTCACACACAATCACTTCAGCTACAGTCAGCGTTCACACACAATCACTTCAGCTACAGTCAACGTTCACACACCACCACTTCAATTACAGTCAGCGTTCACACACAGCTACAGTCAGCGTTCACACACAAACACTTCAGCTACAGTCAACGTTCACACACAATCACTTCAGCTACAGTCAGCGTTCACACACAAACACTTCAGCTACAGTCAGCGTTCACACACAATCACTTCAGCTACAGTCAGCGTTCACACACAATCACTTCAGCTACAGTCAGCGTTCACACACAATCACTTCAGCTACAGTCAGCGTTCACACACAAACACTTCAGCTACAGTCAGCGTTCACACACAATCACTTCAGCTACAGTCAGCGTTCACACACAAACACTTCAGCTACAGTCAACGTTCACACACAGTCACTTCAGCTACAGTCAGCGTTCACTCACAAACACTTCAGCTACAGTCAGCGTTCACACACAAACACTTCAGCTAGTCAACCTTCACACACAAACACTTCAGCTACAGTCAGCGTTCACACACAATCACTTCAGCTACAGTCAGCGTTCACACACAATCACTTCAGCTAGTCAACCGTCACACACAAACACTTCAGCTACAGTCAGCGTTCACACACAATCACTTCAGCTATAGTCAGTGTTCACACACAAACACTTCAGCTACAGTCAGCGTTCACACACAATCACTTCAGCTACAGTCAGCGTTCACACACAAACACTTCAGCTACAGTCAACGTTCACACACAATCACTTCAGCTACAGTCAGCGTTCACACACAATCACTTCAGCTACAGTCAACGTTCACACACAATCACTTCAGCTACAGTCAGCGTTCACACACAAACACTTCAGCTACAGTCAACGTTCACACACAAACACTTCAGCTACAGTCAGCGTTCACACACAAACACTTCAGCTACAGTCAGCGTTCACACACAATCACTTCAGCTACAGTCAGCGTTCACACACAATCACTTCAGCTACAGTCAGCGTTCACACACAAACACTTCAGCTACGGTCAGCGTTCACACACAAACACTTCAGCTACGGTCAGCGTTCACACACAAACACTTCAGCTACGGTCAGCGTTCACTCACAAACACTTCAGCTACAGTCAGTGTTCACACACAATCACTTCAGCTACAGTCAGTGTTCACACACAATCACTTCAGCTACAGTCAGCGTTCACACACAAACACTTCAGCTACAGTCAGCGTTCACACACAATCACTTCAGCTAGTCAACCTTCACACACAAACACTTCAGCTACAGTCAGCGTTCACACACAATCACTTCAGCTATAGTCAGCGTTCACACACAAACACTTCAGCTACAGTCAACGTTCACACACAATCACTTCAGCTACAGTCAGCGTTCACACGCAAACACTTCAGCTACAGTCAGCGTTCACACGCAAACACTTCAGCTACAGTCAACGCTCACACACAAACACTTCAGCTACAGTCAGCGTTCACACGCAATCACTTCAGCTATAGTCAACGTTCACACACAAACACTTCAGCTACAGTCAGCGTTCACACTCAATCACTTCAGCTATAGTCAACGTTCACACACAAACACTTCAGCTACAGTCAGCGTTCACACTCAATCACTTCAGCTACAGTCAACGTTCACACACAAACACTTCAGCTACAGTCAGCGTTCACACACAAACACTTCAGCTACAGTCAGCGTTCACACACAATCACTTCAGCTACAGTCAGTGTTCACACACAATCACTTCAGCTACAGTCAACGTTCACACACAAACACTTCAGCTACAGTCAGCGTTCACACACAAACACTTCAGCTACAGTCAGCGTTCACACACAATCACTTCAGCTACAGTCAGTGTTCACACACAATCACTTCAGCTACAGTCAGCGTTCACACACAAACACTTCAGCTACAGTCAGCGTTCACACACAATCACTTCAGCTACAGTCAGCGTTCACACACAAACACTTCAGCTACAGTCAGTGTTCACACACAATCACTTCAGCTACAGTCAGTGTTCACACACAATCACTTCAGCTATAGTCAGCGTTCACACACAAACACTTCAGCTACAGTCAGCGTTCACACACAATCACTTCAGCTACAGTCAACGTTCACACACAAACACTTCAGCTACAGTCAGTGTTCACACACAATCACTTCAGCTACAGTCAACGTTCACACACAAACACTTCAGCTACAGTCAGTGTTCACACACAATCACTTCAGCTACAGTCAGCATTCACATTAAAACCTGACAGAAATTCAAACTGCTGATTTCAATATTTGATCTATGAAAGGTGAAAATGACATTCATCAATTAAAAAGACATAAATGCTGAAATAATCAAATAAAAGCTACCAATAATCAGTGAATTTCTGCACTGTAAGAAAAACTGTCTAAATAAAGCTGACTGAACTTTTGATGACGGTTTGTGTTGTTTACATTTGAGTCGAGCGTCAATCTGACCGGTCACATGATGCTCTCTGGATGTTTATTGGTCATAAAATCAGTGGTCACTTTAGATTCACAATAAAACCTCTCAAAGTCACATCTGCAGGTCGCCTGGGTCCAGACCTTTGACTCCGCCCACTACACTGAGGACGAGTTGATTGATTCAGGTCCGGCATCTTGACATCAAACAGCAGTTTGTCAGTTAAAATAAAAAACAACCAATGAACACCACAGATGGCTAACTATTAACCAATCAGTGCCATGGACAGGACTAACACCGCTGTCAGGCTGTTTTCAAGCTGCTGTCAGGGTGCACCACAACCAGCTGGCTGATCCACGCATGGCTGAAGTCACACAGCGGGCCAGGTGACAGATGTTCACCTGTTAGAGGTAAGCCGTTCCTGCTTTGACTCCTCCTCCCTGGAGGGAAGGACTCGGACACAAGTCTCTTTGACTTAATAAGAAAACTGACTCTCAGTGATTTCAACCAGTTTCAGACATAAAATGTTTTCAGGACATTTGAATGAGAAATATTTGACTAAACATTATCACGTGTGACGGGATGAAGGTTTCAGGTGACTCTCTTCACTGAGTCTGATGTCACCTGACAGAAACACTGAGTCAGTTTCAGCAGAAGAGGAAAATCAGGATTCATAATAAAAACAGAATCATTTATTTGACACATGAACAGAAAATATTTGACCCGAAGAAACAAACTGAGAGTTTGAGTTTAAACCACAAAATGTTTCACATTTTTAAATATTGATTTACATCTGTTAGATTCAGAACAAACTCAGCAAACATCCTGTAATAGTGATGTCACAGTGATGTCACAGTGACGTCACAGTGATGTCACAGTGACAGTAAAAACACGTGTGAACATTACTGATGTTAAATAAAAGACTGATCCAGGTCCTGATCTGATGTCACTTCTGGTTCAGCCAGCTGAAGGAGAAGACGTGTTTGGGTCCATCTTTGTCCTCCGACTCGTTCTGCTGATCAGACTGGACCTGCAGCAGCTGAGGAAGACCAGGAGGAGGAAGAAGAACAACAAAGGAAGAGGAAGAAGATGATGATGATGAAGTAGGAGAGGAAGATAAAGAAGAGGTAGAAGGAGAGAAAAAAAGAAAAGAAGAAAAGAAGAAGGATTATTTTGTAAAGTAACTGTGTTGTGAATATGTAAAAAAAATATCATGTAATATCATGATGAAAATAACGTGGGTTGCACAGGGTAGTGTCCACAGTAAAATCAGACTATCAGCGTTTACATAGGTTACTTAGTGGCTTTGCAATCTTTGCAATAAGCTTCTGCCACCGGGGGCGAAATTTCGCGGAAAAAATCTGCTTTACGGCAGGAAACGCGTCATGTATTGTGAAACTGGTCGGTCAGCCAATCAGGGACTGGAGCTGGTCCTTATGAGGAGTTGGCCATGAGATAGTTGAGTCACGAGCACAATGGCAGACGGACAGAGTTTGGAGACAAGTGAAAAACGGCCTAGCAAAAGAAAAGGAGCTCCTCTGTGTGAGGAGGCAAAGAAGAGCAAAAAGGAGAGTGATAAAAGAAGAGGAAAAACAAGAGTAAACCTCAGTCAGGCGTTCAAGAGATGGAGGGAGCTCCGTGACCAAAGAGGCTTCAAAACCCATGTCCAGCTAGCTTTCTTTCTAATGGATCAGTAAGTAACACGGCTAAATGTTAGCTAGACCAGAGAGGACTGGACTGTACTGGCTGCTAGTTCATTCCTAGCTGGCCAGCATCGCAAATCGCCGCAACCAGGGAGCGGGTAGCGAGTGTTGGTCGGCTGACATCCTGGTTGCCATTCTACGGCAGCCCTCGGACAGTGATACCCCCCTCCCTTCCTTCTGTTCTCTTCTCACGGAGGCAGCTATCCACGGACATCGCCCAGCTAAGTTACGCCCAGCTAAGTGAACACTGGACTTTGTTTCCCATTCAATTTGAGCTCCAACCAACCGCATGGTTTATTCTAGAATGGGGACTGTTTACATGTGCATATTGGTATAATTCCACTGTGTCTACTGTTGTTTGTACTGGTACTGTACATATTGGTGTCATTTACTGTGAGCTGTTTGTACTGGTACTGTACATATTGGTGTCATTTACTGTGAGCTGTTTGTACTGGTACTGTACATATTGGTGTCATTTACTGTGAGCTGTTTGTACTGGTACTGTACATATTGGTATCATTCACTGTGAGCTGTTTGTACTGGTACTGTACATATTGGTGTCATTTACTGTGAGCTGTTTGTACTGGTACTGTACATATTGGTATCATTTACTGTGAGCTGTTTGTACTGGTACTGTACATATTGGTGTCATTTACTGTGAGCTGTTTGTACTGGTACTGTACATATTGGTATCATTTACTGTGAGCTGTTTGTACTGGTACTGTACATATTGGTGTCATTCACTGTGAGCTGTTTGTACTGGTACTGTACATATTGGTATCATTTACTGTGAGCTGTTTGTACTGGTACTGTACATATTGGTGTCATTCACTGTGAGCTGTTTGTACTGGTACTGTACATATTGGTGTCATTTACTGTGAGCTGTTTGTACTGGTACTGTACATATTGGTGTCATTTACTGTGAGCTGTTTGTACTGGTACTGTACATATTGGTATCATTTACTGTGAGCTGTTTGTACTGGTACTGTACATATTGGTATCATTCACTGTGAGCTGTTTGTACTGGTACTGTACATATTGGTGTCATTTACTGTGAGCTGTTTGTACTGGTACTGTACATATTGGTATCATTCACTGTGAGCTGTTTGTACTGGTACTGTACATATTGGTATCATTCACTGTGAGCTGTTTGTACTGGTACTGTACATATTGGTGTCATTTACTGTGAGCTGTTTGTACTGGTACTGTACATATTGGTATCATTCACTGTGAGCTGTTTGTACTGGTACTGTACATATTGGTGTCATTTACTGTGAGCTGTTTGTACTGGTACTGTACATATTGGTATCATTCACTGTGAGCTGTTTGTACTGGTACTGTACATATTGGTGTCATTTACTGTGAGCTGTTTGTACTGGTACTGTACATATTGGTATCATTCACTGTGAGCTGTTTGTACTGGTACTGTACATATTGGTGTCATTTACTGTGAGCTGTTTGTACTGGTACTGTACATATTGGTATCATTCACTGTGAGCTGTTTGTACTGGTACTGTACATATTGGTATCATTCACTGTGAGCTGTTTGTACTGGTACTGTACATATTGGTGTCATTTACTGTGAGCTGTTTGTACTGGTACTGTACATATTGGTGTCATTTACTGTGAGCTGTTTGTACTGGTACTGTACATATTGGTGTCATTTACTGTGAGCTGTTTGTACTGGTACTGTACATATTGGTGTCATTTACTGTGAGCTGTTTGTACTGGTACTGTACATATTGGTGTCATTTACTGTGAGCTGTTTGTACTGGTACTGTACATATTGGTATCATTCACTGTGAGCTGTTTGTACTGGTACTGTACATATTGGTGTCATTTACTGTGAGCTGTTTGTACTGGTACTGTACATATTGGTATCATTCACTGTGAGCTGTTTGTACTGGTACTGTACATATTGGTGTCATTCACTGTGAGCTGTTTGTACTGGTACTGTACATATTGGTATCATTTACTGTGAGCTGTTTGTACTGGTACTGTACATATTGGTGTCATTCACTGTGAGCTGTTTGTACTGGTACTGTACATATTGGTATCATTTACTGTGAGCTGTTTGTACTGGTACTGTACATATTGGTGTCATTTACTGTGAGCTGTTTGTACTGGTACTGTACATATTGGTATCATTCACTGTGAGCTGTTTGTACTGGTACTGTACATATTGGTGTCATTCACTGTGAGCTGTTTGTACTGGTACTGTACATATTGGTATCATTCACTGTGAGCTGTTTGTACTGATACTGTACATATTGGTGTCATTCACTGTGAGCTGTTTGTACTGGTACTGTACATATTGGTGTCATTCACTGTGAGCTGTTTGTACTGGTACTGTACATATTGGTATCATTCACTGTGAGCTGTTTGTACTGGTACTGTACATATTGGTGTCATTTACTGTGAGCTGTTTGTACTGGTACTGTACATATTGGTGTCATTCACTGTGAGCTGTTTGTACTGGTACTGTACATATTGGTGTCATTCACTGTGAGCTGTTTGTACTGGTACTGTACATATTGGTGTCATTCACTGTGAGCTGTTTGTACTGGTACTGTACATATTGGTATCATTCACTGTGAGCTGTTTGTACTGGTACTGTACATATTGGTGTCATTCACTGTGAGCTGTTTGTACTGGTACTGTACATATTGGTATCATTCACTGTGAGCTGTTTGTACTGGTACTGTACATATTGGTGTCATTCACTGTGAGCTGTTTGTACTGGTACTGTACATATTGGTATCATTCACTGTGAGCTGTTTGTACTGGTACTGTACATATTGGTATCATTCACTGTGAGCTGTTTGTACTGGTACTGTACATATTGGTATCATTTACTGTGAGCTGTTTGTACTGGTACTGTACATATTGGTATCATTTACTGTGAGCTGTTTGTACTGGTACTGTACATATTGGTGTCATTTACTGTGAGCTGTTTGTACTGGTACTGTACATATTGGTGTCATTTACTGTGAGCTGTTTGTACTGGTACTGTACATATTGGTGTCATTTACTGTGAGCTGTTTGTACTGGTACTGTACATATTGGTGTCATTTACTGTGAGCTGTTTGTACTGGTACTGTACATATTGGTATCATTTACTGTGAGCTGTTTGTACTGGTACTGTACATATTGGTGTCATTCACTGTGAGCTGTTTGTACTGGTACTGTACATATTGGTGTCATTCACTGTGAGCTGTTTGTACTGGTACTGTACATATTGGTGTCATTTACTGTGAGCTGTTTGTACTGGTACTGTACATATTGGTGTCATTTACTGTGAGCTGTTTGTACTGGTACTGTACATATTGGTGTCATTCACTGTGAGCTGTTTGTACTGGTACTGTACATATTGGTATCATTTACTGTGAGCTGTTTGTACTGGTACTGTACATATTGGTATCATTTACTGTGAGCTGTTTGTACTGGTACTGTGCATTCTGCTATAATTATTTGCATTACTATTTGTTTTTTCTTCAGATAAATCTGATAATTGTTGCTCGGTCTCTTTACTCATTTATTTAGTAGAGTGTCCACACACCTTCTCATTCTACATATACATAGAGGTATACTGGTGGCTTTACAGCCTACATTTGATTCCTTATCTCTGATCCCCACGCTCAGTTTGGTCGTTGCCACAGTGCGACACAACACCACTGACACTAGGTGGCGCCAAGCTAAAAACAAATGAATCCTATCTGTTGGCTCTTTCATTAAATAATATTTAAAATTTTCAACAGATTAAAACGTGATATAAATACAATACATACATATATATATATATATATATATATATATGTATGTAATATAATACATTAATGTAATATATAAATTTATGTAACGAATCTAAATCATGTTGAAGAACTGACTTCATGTTCCTGAATGCACCATGTGATGTCATACCGAAGGGGCGGGGCCTTGAGTGGGGAGGGGTGGAGGAGGAGGGGCCTGTGTGGTTGCGGAGGGGGTGGGGCTTTTTGACTGCGTTGGTGTCTGTGTCACAGTGGGCGGAGCCTCTGGGGGTCTCTGAGGGGGCGGGGCTGAGAGCTGAACACCTGCAGGCTGAACAGGAGGCGGCGCAGGCTGCTGATTGGGTGAGGTCGTCCCTCTGACCTCCACTGCTTCGTCTTCATCGTCTTCATCATCTTCATCAACTGAGGAGGCAGCAGAGGGTTAATGTGAGAGCCAATAAGCTGCTGAGGTCACCTGTGAGGACTTCCTGTTTCTTACGTTTGATGAAGTCGACGCTCATCAGCGCTCTCCTCTGACGCTCAAAGTTAGCCGTGAAGTGATCCATTTTCTCGTAGCCATGTTGGACTTTATCCATGTGAGACGTGTTGGTTCCCTCCATGATCCTGAACACAGGTCATTGTTAATAACCAATCATATCTGATCAATATCATCGTTATTATCAATCAAAGACTGCGGCTGTGAGACTCACTTCTGTAGCAGAGGTTTGGTTGTCTGTGGGAGGACAAAATAAAGTTACTGCTGACACATTTACATTCATTCAAATGTTGCCTTTCAAAATAAGACACATCTCAAAGAGACTTTTACATGAAAACAAGAGCCCTTTATTTCAAAATAAGAGCCCTTTATTTCAGAGTAAGAGCCCTTTATTTCAAAATAAGAGCCCTTCACTCCAAAATAAGAGGCCTTTATTTCAGAGTAAGAGCCCTTTATTTCAAAATAAGAGGCACACCCTCCTGTCAGTCTGGGTGCGTTCAGGTTCACCTGCAGGAACACAGCCATCTCGGACTCATCCATGGTCTGGATGGCGGTCTCCAGCAGCTTGGCGGTGCTCTCCAGGTGTTCGGTGTACTTCCTCCTCAGACCTCTGATGTAGTCGAGTTTCTCCTCCTGCTCGGAGTTGATCCTCAGAGTCATCTCGCCTTTCCTCTCCTCCATCAGAGCATACAGGTGATCGAACGTCTCGCACACCTTCGACTTCTGCCTGCGACCATTCTCCTGAAAACACTCAGAGTCAGTGACGTCAGCACAAACGTGTGTGAACGCTGCTCCAAACATTTAAATCATTATATAATCAGAAATAATAATTAAAGCTGTTGGGATGCAGCAGAGTGAGTTTCACTTCAGCTGAATCACTCTTTCTGTTTCCATGGAAACAGTGAAGTGGAGCTCCAGTCCCAGCTGGACGAGGACATCTAACTGGCCTACTGTCCTTGTCCCAGTATACAAGCATGGGAGGGGAATCCAGTTATTGAGCCAAGTATGTGCGACTCCTCTACGATAGGTGGAGATATGCCCCCTTTCAGCTTGTTAGTATTGGACCTTTTTCCTGTTGACCTATTACGTCACAGACCAAACAATGGACAAACAAGTTAGCTACGGTTAGCTAGCAGCTAACTGCTACCATGGTGGACAACTTTACAGCTCTGTACATTTGGTCCGTCCAAAAAGTCACGGCTCTGGATGTAGATTTCTCCATGTTGTTACCGGCTTCTTCTTCTCTTACACATTTAATGCTATTGGACTTCCGGGTCAAAGCCCGGGGCGGAAACTGTGGAGCATGCTCAGAGCGCCTCGGCCAGTTTGGGTCTGACTGACTGTATACATGCAGGAGTCACATGATCTGGGTGTGTTAGTCCCACTGTGACACATTCACTGCAGGACCATTTCACTCACACTGACATGTTTGCAGTGATTTTATATAAATCTGTTTTCTCTGTCGTCATGGAAACAGACTGAGGTCAGCTGAGTCAGTAAAGTCAGAACTGTGATGAGTCAGCAGGTGGATGAACTCACGTCCACAGCTCTGCAGGTTTCCTCCAGCTGACTGATGATGGCCTGCGTCCTCTCGTTGTTCCCGACTAACATGGAGATACAGTCAGTCAGCTCGGCCTGCGCGCACACACACACACACACACACACACACACACACACACACACACACACAGAGGTGATGTAGAGATGACAGTCATGTTTCAGAGCAGCTGATTGGCTGATGTCTGAGTGCCCTCTGCTGGTCACATGATGTCACCTGCACTGTGACGTCTCCTGAGGTACACTGAGTGTCATGTGCTCACTGTGTTCATGTACAGGTGTGTCGTGTCACCTTCTGCTTGTGGAAGACGGCGTCCAGCGGAGCGACCTCACAGTCTTTGTGAACTCCGAACACTTTACACAGAGAACAGGTGGGGGCGCTGCAGGTGACGCAGTAGATGTTGATCTTCTCGTCTTCATGAGTCTCACACATCGGCTGCTCCACCTTCACCTCCGGGACCGGCCTGCTGCTCAGAGGGACACAGACATGGTGATGATGATGATGATGATGATATATGTCAATGTTTGTTTACAGTAACTTCTGGGTGATAATAATAATAATTCACTCAAAGACACCTGACAGGACACAGGTAGAAAACAAGCAGCAGAGTGTCCATGGATCATAAAGTCAAACTATTCAGTAATACACGGTAAAAATAAATAAAATAATGAGACAAAAATCATAATCATAAATATTAGGTGTAAAGTTATCATCAGCGCAGGTCACCGTGTGTGTGTGTGTGTGTGTGTGTGTACGCCAGCTTGAAAAGGTGTGAACCCACGGTGGAGCAGCAGGCAAATCGTGAAGACCTGAAGATATGAAGGAGTTCAGACAGGTAGGAAAGGGCATGGTTATGAGGGGGCGTGGCTATGAAGGGCCTTAAAAATGAGGAGCAGAATCTTGAAATCGATATTGTGATATTTAACAGGAAGTCAGTGAAGCTGCAGGAGAACAGGACTGATGTGATCTATGGAGGAGGTTCTGGTGATGAAACCGGCGGCTGAATTCTGGACCAACTGGAGTTCATGAAGACAGAGGTCAGAGCTGTGATGATCAACATGAGATGTAACCAAAGAGTGAGCGAGGATAGCAGCGCTCTGAGGCGTAAGTGACGGGCGAAAACGAAGACGTAGTCCTACATTAAAGACGGGGAGGCAGGCGTATGCCTTATCGCCGCACCACCTGGACAGCCGCTCCACGTCGCCACTGCAGGCCGATTCATCCCCCCAGAGATGAGTCCGATTACTGTGGTGTCATCAGCAAACTTTATTAAAGTGTTGCTGGGGTGGGTGGGGGCGCAGTAATGATGATGTCACACCACACTGAACAGTGATCATGATACTGAAGAATAATACTACACAACATATTGAAAAGTAGTGATGTGCATCACATGACGTGATCGTGCACCTCGTGTTGGTGGCAGTTGCTGTCAGTGTCCTTTGAGTCAGCTGCTCCCTACAGGAGGGGGCGGAGTTATACAGGTAGAAAAGATGTCCTGTGGCGTGCTGCGGTCTCAGTCTATGGCTGCATGTGCTCTGACAGGCTCCAGAGTGGCGTGCAGGAAGTGAGAGGCGGTGTCTTCAATACATCCTCCAGCTCCACTGTCAGGACACTCAAACTGATTTTGATATCTCAGGTGTCTGAAACAGTTTTAGCTTCGACCCCGTCCACAGCAGGACACTGTTCAGCCTCTGTGTCTAGGGTGACTATATTTTGATTTCCAAAAAAGAGGACACTCGGCCGGCCACGACTACTTAAATGATACTCGCAGTTTACTCAAAGATGCCTTATCATTTTAATATATTTAAAGTTTATATGCATGGATAGAAAATTCAGTTATATTACAAAATAATATCTCTCAAAGACAGAAATTCAGATAGGCCCCAGTAGTGGACACATACACACACTAGAGTGTGGCGATCCGAGCCCGACGGTACCCGACGGGTCGGCCGGGTTTGGTCAAAAATGTAGCTATAAATTGTATTCGGGCTCGGGTCGGATTCGGTCAGCTTTCAGTAAAAATGTAGTGTAAAAATAAATAAAATCCTATTGTCTGTCCTGTTTATTGCTTGGGCACTGTTATTTACGTGACAACACCTGAACATAACACACACACACCGGCTGTTTGTTTCTACCTCTCTCCTCGCTGGAAGCCTCGGACCTCCAGCCGCCCGCCTCCGCCTTGATTAAACGCTGAAAATAAAATAAAAGAGGGAGACAGGTTTTTCCTATTTTATCTTATTTTGTTTTATTTCTCCCTCTCCTCTCGCTAGAAGCGTCGGACCTCCCGCCTCCCGCTCCCATCTCAAACACGGAGGTCTCCCTCTCCGCAGCTGAGCACGCCCAGCCTGTTAAATAGCCTGAAACCACTGTGTGACACAAACTCAGTGCTTTGGTCATTAAATAATGTCGGGCTCGGTTCGGGTTCGGACAGAAATATGCTGCCCGTGCCGCACTCTAACACACACACACACACACACACACAAATAAACACACACACACAAACACACGGAAAACCGGACATTATCATCAGTTTATAAACCCCCCAGACGCCCCGGACAGGACGTGAAAAGTGGACATGTCTGGGCAAAAGAGGACGTTTGGTCAGCCTATCTGTGTCCATAGACTTGGTTTATTAAATAAAGCATGACAGCAGAAACAACACAGAGCTTCAACGATCCTTCTTTAAATGTTGCAGCTGAAACAAGAGAAATCAACATCTTCACAGATTTCCCTGCAGTAATCTGTGTGACATCACAGTGACTCATTACACTGACATGATTATTTGATTTTAAACGTGTTGTCATGATAAACAGGAAGCTTCCAGCTGAGGTGTTTGTCCTGAACATGTTTATCAGCTCGTCGTCCTGCCGTCCAAAGAATGTCGACCACTGAAATAGAGGAGCTGCTGTCTCACTGACCCACATTTAAAAATAGAGCCAGAGTCTGTCTGAGTGTCACAGCTAACGGCTAACGGCTAACACACACCTGTCACCTTCAGCTGAGTCCTGACTCACTGTAAACATCCTGTTGACCAACTGTCACACATGGAGATCACTGTCATCTCTGTGGTCACTTAGCATAGCTTAGCACAAACACTGGGAGACATTCAGCTAGCTAGACTGAGACGGTAAGTGTAAGCTAACAGGACCTATGAGCTAAAACTGAGCTAACTGCACTGGGAAGCTAAGCTAGCAGGACTCATAGTTGAAGACAGAGAGCGTTGCATTTCTAAATGGAGTAACAAACTTTTAAGTTTATCACACGTTCACGGTGCCTGATGCTCTGCTGCTCCGTCTCTTGACAGAGTCCAACGGTCCAGTTTGTGCCAGACTTCACTCTGACGTTGACTATTTATGAGCGCACCCTCAGTCTTAGCTAACTGGACCTTAAAGCTAAGGGTGTGTTTGTAAATCTGACACTCGCGCTGTTGTTCACAGTAACAGACCGTTATATGAATTAACAAATCATTCACTGCGCCTGGCGCTCTGCTGCTCCCAGAGTCTGGTGTTCTGGAAAACTGAACGGTCCAGTTTGTGCCAGAGTTCTCTGCGGCGCTCACAGAGAGTGTTTCTGAACGCACCTTCAGTCTTAGTTAATTGGACCTTCAAAGTTAACAGGAAACAAAATAGCGTTTTGTGTTGAGGTGATATTTCAGACGATGAAAGTTCTGCGATGGTACGAAAATTCCTTCCTGCAGAGAACGCTGCTGCTGTCAACAGATCAATCTGGGTAAATGTTCCGCTCACGGGGCCGAGCAGCGTCGTCTCGTCTTCCTCCATCATGTGAGAAACACACTGTGGCCTTTAACGATGCAAAGGGCACCACGGAGCGCCGTTAATGAGAGTTAACTCTTTTACAGCAGTATTTTTTCAGTGATGAATTATTGAAATGAACACGTTATTTCGACAGGCCTATTTTCGACTTTTCTGCACGTCTACAAACTGCTACAAAAACACAACACGCTGCGCAGGAGAGGAACGCACAGCAGGTACACACAGGAAGACGGGGGGTTGTTGGTGACGTGTTACTCATGATGTGTCTCAGTGTGGTCGAGGCCTTAGTGAGGAATCACAGACTCACCGCTCTGTGAAAACATGTTGTTGTTGTCGTTGTGAAAACATCTCAGGTCACATGATCCACCTGTTTTTCATTCAAAACAGAGGTGTGAGCTCGAGTCACAAGACTTGGACTTTAATCAGACTCGAGTCACAAATGTAATGACTTTAGATAAAATCAAAGGAGACCTGCAGCTCGACTTGGACTATAACACCAAAGACTCGTGACTGGACTTGAAGACACCTGACACCTTCCTCCAAAGATTAGAAAGTGTTAAAGTGTGACAGGTCTCAGGTCACAGTGACAGGTCACTCTCAGCGAGTCGACACCTCAGTCCTCAGATCCATTTTGTTTGAACCAGTCTGACATCATCCAATCACGTTACAGGAGAGACCCATGAGGAACTAACGTCACATTACTGAGCACCAGTTTGGAAAATGATGACACCAAAGATTGTTTTGTTCACGTACAAAAACAGATAAGAGATAAGTAACAGACGGCAGTCTGCAAAATGTGCAGCTGGAAAATAACTGAAGACGCAGCAACTTCCAACTTTATTCAACACCTGATGTTTCACAAAGGAAACAGTCAACAGGTTGTATTTTCTTATTTCACACCACCACCGCCCACACAAAGTCTCAAACTCAGACCTAAATCTGATCAAACAGTAAAACTAATCAGCACTAATCAAATATAAACTGAGATTCTGTCACCAAGTCGCCAAGTCAGTGTCTCAAGTCACACACTACTAAACACTTCATATTCTGAGTGCTGTCACACTAGTGCAGGAAAATGCAGTGAACAGTCCAAAAGTTGAGTGTGGAATGACGGACACTTCTCACCTTCAGCAGTCGCCATCTTGTTAACTGTCAACAAGGCTGCTGCGGATGACACGGAGCCTGTTAGTAAGACATGTTTTTACACTAAGCACCAAAACTGTTGTCGAATAGAAGCCGTCAGTGATGTTTGTTGGGTCTGTAATGATTTGGTACCAACAACAATAATGAGACTGCTAATGTCAGCTTGCTAGCTAACTTGTTCCAAACTACGGCCGCGCATTTTAATCAGTAATGTTACTGACGTTTTGGCATAAGTGCAGTTTATGTGTGGGCGGAGATAGAGGTCAAATTTTGGTGATAATGCTTCACGGTCCATCATCATCCTCACTGTGTCCACGTTTGGTCATGGACTTTCCACGTCCACATATGGCGTCCAAGGTACCCTGGGTGTGTTGGTTGTTGACGTTCTGGGACGCCGTGTCAACTTCAGCCTGTTACATGCATTGTCTGTTTTCAAAATACACTTCTGTTTTCACAGGAAATGTACAGTTTGATACAGTCTCTTTCAAAATAAAAGCACTACGTTGGTACAACACCAACTGATGTTTATCTCCTTCAACAACACACACACGTGGTTACGTTTAGCCAACACACACACGTGGTTACGTTTAGCCGACACACACACATGGTTACGTTTAGCCGACACACACACGTGGTTACGTTTAGCTGACACACACACGTGGTTACGTTTAGCCAACACATACACACACACACACACACACACACACACACACACACACACACAGACACGTGGTTACGTTTAGCCAACACACACACACACACACACACACGGTTACGTTTAGCCAACACACACACACGGTTACGTTTAGCCAACACACACACACACGTGGTTACGTTTAGCCAACACGCACACACGTGGTTACGTTTAGCCAACATACACACACGGTTACGTTTAGCCAACATACACACACGGTTACGTTTAGCCAACACGCACACACGTGGTTACGTTTAGCCAACACGTAAATATGTTGAGGAAAACAGGGAAAAACAGGGTTTGGCTTTACAATCTTACAGAAAGTGAACACCGGCCTTCAGTGTTTGTTGGACCCTTCCCACCTGCCTCAGTCAGACTTTTGTCTGACCCTACCAAAATAAAAGCCTGCCGTGTCCAGGTGTGTGTTACCTGCTGCTGCCCTGTTTGTACATGTCGATGATGTTCTCCACCAGCAGGTTCCTCTGCAGCCCATACACACCGTGCCGATCCAGAACCACCTCATGTCGGCAGGAAGGGCAGCGGAAACGACCACCTGATGTCACCGTGGAGCCGCTCCTCGTCGACAGGTAGGGATTGGAAGCCTGCAGGGGGCGGGGCATCACACAGGTAGAGTGGTTAACAACAGGAACACTGACAGGAAGTGACTCATAAACTTCCTGATTTGATGTCAGTAGAATGACGACATGAGACAACTCAAATGCTCCGAAACATTTTTTGTGTGTTACTGAGTGTGTATATGTGTCTGTTAGTGTGTGTGTGCGTATTACTGACCTGGAACACGTCATTGGCACACTTCCTGCAGAGGTTGTGTTGGCAGGGCAGGATGACCACCGGCTTGGTGAACATCTCCAGACAGATGGGACAGATGAGCTGCTTCTCCAGACTCTCCATGATGTCTCAGTGGGTGAGGAACTCGGGGGAGACAGCCGTCACCCGGACAGGACGGGGGAGGACGTTAGATAAAATAAAGAAGTGAAGAAGAAGAAGAAGAAGAAGAAGAAGAAGAAGGAGTGGAGCAGTGAAGGCCTGCAGACTGCGGACAGAGCAGCACTCAGTCTGTTTTTAGACTGACAGACGTCAGGTGTTGCCATGCCGACATGCCCTTATATGTCAAAGGTCACGAGGAGACATGACAGAGCAGCGGGGGAGGGGGGGTTGTTAAAGGGACAGTCCACAGTATGAAGCAGGAGGAGGAGCTGAGGAGGCTGCAGCGCCTCCTGCTGGACTCTTCACATCTGAAACATCTGACGCTGCAGAATCTGTGACGTCTTTAAATCACCTCTCAGAAATCATCTTTTAAAAAACTCTTTCTAATTTTTAAAGTTTGTAACTTGTCTGTTGCTGTGGTCGTCATCCTAAAGCCAGAGCCACTGTGACAGTTTAATATCAGAGTGAAGTCTGATAAATCCTCTGTCAGCATTAACAGTGTCGGCCCGTGGCGTGGCCAGTATGAGTGAATGCTAAGAGCGCTGTCATCCACACGGGGGCGCCACAAAAAAGGGAAAGAAAAAAGAATCTAAATGTTTATTGTTGTGTTACTGCTGTTATTCTGAAATATGACAGAAGGACACAACAACACAACTACACAGCAACACAACTACACAGCAACGACTGCTGAATAACAGAGAGCCCCCCCCCCCCCATCCTCAGCTCGTTACACTTTACCTGCTCTCTGGGAGAGATGGGCGGAGTTATCCGACATCACATGAGCCCGAAACACGCTACAGCATTATCCTGTCTAAACCACTTAACTACCACGACACCACTGAAAGGATCAGCAGGAGAGCCTGTTGAGTTCGCTGTTAGCAGCTAGCAGTTAGCTGTAAGCAGTTAGCAGCTATCAGTTAGCAACTAGTTGTTAGCTTTTAACTGTTAGCGGTTAGCTGTTAGTGGTTAGCTTTTAGCTATTAGCAGTTAGCTTTTAGCGGTAAGCAGTTAGCAGCTGGCTGTTAGCCGTTAGTGGTTAGCTGTTGGCAGCTAACAGTTAGCTGTTCACTTGTAGCTGTTAGTAGTTCGCTTTTAGCTACGAGCAGTTAGCTGTTAGCTGATAGTGGTTAGCAGTTATTTGTTAGCAGTTAGCAGCTAGTTGTTATATGTTAGCAGTTAGCTGTTAGTGGTTAGCTTTTAGCTGTTAGCAGTTAGCTTAGAGCTGGTAGTTGTTATTGGTTAGCAGTTAGCTGTTAGCAGCTAGCTGTCTGCAGTTAGCAACTTGCTGTTAGCAGTCAATCTAAGCAGTTAGCAGTTAGCAGCTAATTATCATTACCTCTTAACAGCTGGTGAACACAACCAACAGCTGACAGAGGTTCCATTGATTTACATTGGGAAGCATTCAGGCTCTGGTCAGTAAAAATGAGTACTGGGTGAAGGTAAATTATAATGTTCTCATGATGTGTTCAGTGTAATCTCGTAAATTGTAGCATTTGGTGGTAAACGTGAATAAATCAGCTGTTTGAAGGAGAAATGTGTCAGTGTTTTCACAGGAATATAAAACGGATATTAGAGATTATTTTTCCAAAGATATTTTTCATGTGAATGAAGGTTATGTTAAAGGTTGTTTCATAAATGTGTATTAGAGGTGACATCATCCATGACATCACTACAGGTGTCACTTGTTCCATCATCCAAACCAAAACTTTATTTACATCAACAACACTGTTGAACGTTATCGTGATTATAGTTTGTAAAATATTAAAGACGGAATCAGTCTGCTGTTTGAAGCTCCGCCCCTCCGTCAGCACTCAAACCATCAAACAACCTATCAGAGCGTCAGTTTAATAAAAGCCTCGCTGCACTGCAACTTACATCAACAACAGTGGGACATGTGATTATTTTAATGACGCACACACAACATAAAGGTTAATAACCATGAAGACGATATGATGAGAGGAAATATCAAAGTGCCGTTCTGTTTATCGTCTGAGTCACAGCAGGACAACAGTATATGGACCTTAGTGTCCACATACTGTTGTCTTCATTGTGTTTCTCTGTTGACATGAAATCCATCTCATTCAGTTTGTATTGACTAACAGCTGTTACACAGAGCGAGGGGACGTTTTGATGTAGTGACATCATGCACCTGCAGTGATGCGTTTCCTGTTTCCTGGTTCATGTGTAGGTGTCTCCATATCTGCGGTGTCCGTCACTGATGAGCTGAGTTTTCTCGCTGGCGTTCGTTGGCTGCTGAACAATCGGAGTTTCAACGTCTGCAGAGAAACAAACAGGAAACAAACGTCACACTTAAAAATACAGGAGTGTGTGTTGTTGATGTTCAGCTGTTAAGTCATCAGGTTTTAATTTAACTCTGAGTCAGTGTTCAGATATGAAACCAGATTAAGGAGAAATTAATGGAAACGTTCACAGACTGCACTATATTAAGGGTTTTTAAGAGTAAAAAAAACACCTTTAATTCTACAAAAATTGATGAATCATTTATTTAATTTTTATGTTATAGGAACAAGTGTATAAGATGAACCACAGCGGTTATTGCCCAGGTGAGTTCACAGGTACCTTTTCTCCCTGAAAGCATAAATTAAGAGGTTTCTTTCATGGATTAATTAACGGGGATGGTTTTTAATGGTTTATCTGCATGTATTAACTAACAAACAAACTTTTATGTTAATCTAACAATGAAAGGCTCTAAGGTATAAATTAAGGGACGTCTTTCATGCTTAAAATAATTTGAAATCCCTTAAACAGCAGATGACTGCAGATAATTACTTTAAAAGGAAATTTCGGTTTATTTCAACCTGTCTCCTATCGTTCTAAATTTGTTTCAAGTGACTAGTGACATAGAAATAATAGTTAGCATGTTAGCGTTAGCCTAGATACAGCCGGGGCGCATAGTAGCGTCAGACCTGTTAAAACGTAAGTGAACAGGCAACCTTCAAGTGCAAAGTTAGTCCACTAAACAAGCTTTTTTTCCACAAAGACCGCCTCATATCGTTAGGATAAATGTCAGAGAACATATAGAAAACCACATGTAAACATGTTGTCTTACCTTACCGGTGTGCTGCCATGTTTGTTTACCATCTAGCTCTGCTTTCCAAAGCGCGGCCGAAATATATCTGGCGAGAACAAGCAGTGATCTCATAGCGTGCCTGAACAAGCAGCAACAGCTGGAAGGCAGAACCGGACAGTAGCCTGAAAAGTTTATTCATTCATTTTATGAAAGATTTATAGAATAATGGCTGACTTTTTGCCAGACTTCCACTTTATGGAGGAGGAATTTGATTTTGCAGAGTTTGATGGCCGCCCTTATTTATTTGAGCCAGAATACACTGACGAAGAGCTTCGTGAAATTGAAGAACGGAGGAGGAGGAGAGAGAGAGAGGTGCAACAGGTAGAGGACGAGAGAGGAGGAATGGCTGCTGCAAGGCTGCGTAGCTCTGGAGATTGGTGGTGTACCTGTGAATGCTGTGCCCCAGTGCCCACAGAAGAGGAATGCCTCTGTTGCAAGGAATGGGACCGGTTGCAGCCTTATTTTCAAGGTGTGGATGTGACCGAGGACGAGACACCTCCACCTGGAGTAGTATCCAGCTGGGCTTTATCTAGAGCTCGCCAGATATATTTCGGCCGCGCTTTGGAAAGCAGAGCTAGATGGTAAACAAACATGGCAGCACACCAGTAAGGTAAGACAACACGTTTACATGTTGTTTTCTATATGTTCTCTGACATTTATCCTAACGATATGAGGCGGTCTTTGTGGAAAAAAAGCTTGTTCAGTGGACTGACTTTGCACTTGAAGGTTGCCCGTTCACTTACGTTTTAACAGACAGTATATTTTGATTTTCTGGGTAATAAAAGCAGATATCCTTAAATCCCTCTGTATTTTTTTTTTCATGATATATGTAAACAAAATGAAAAAAGAATTTTGCACCTGCTTTATTAGATGTTCAGATTTATCTTCATAAAATCTATGCAGATTAGCACATATTTAATGACACAATGCATAATTTGCGTAATTAAACATTAAAATTTTAAAAACTTGTAATAAATTTTTGTCTCATAGCATTGTAAGTAATCAGCTGGGGAAGTTTCATGATGATGATAAAATGTTACCCTATTCACCTGCAGCGTCTCACCTTAATGACATCATCACTGATCAGTATGTTTTAAGGTCAGCAGGTGACATCAGGTCGATACTGCCTCAGAAATTAATGAATAAATGTTCGATAACAAATCACCTGACTGACTTAACTCTCTGAAGCTGTTTGTGATGATGATGATGATGAAGATGATGCTCAGTTTAAAGAGACGTTAAACACTGATGTGTGTGACTGTCAAAATAAAACCCCCAAGTTTCCTGTTGTCTCACCGTTGTCGGGGTCGTTGCGTATCTCCTCCTCCAGGTCGTCGGGGGAGACGTATTCTGGCCCCGCCCCCTCACCTGTGGGCGTCGGCCTCAGTTTCCCACAACAACAGTTACAGCAGCAGCAGAGACAGCAGCAGCAGTAACAGCCCGTCAGGACGCCGCAGACCAGGAACAGACCCTGGGAGAGAAACATATGACACAAACAGACACGGTGATGCGACGCTGAAAAAACACACAGCTTTGATGTGTGTCGGTCTACAGGTTGGCAGCTGTCTCACTGAGGTGACATTTTTGACGTGAGACACAAAGACTGAGACCTGATGGACCTACAGAAGCAGGTGGAACAGCAGCTACATGTTTCCTGTTTGGTCACTCACACATACACAGAGGCAGTGTAAGCCCCGCCCACCTTGGCCCACCAGGTGGACAGCATGAAGTAGGTGTTGACGTTGTCCTCTCCGAACTGCTGGGCGACGTAGAGCCCCAGAGATCCGTACGAGTCGTAGATGTTCCTCTTGGTGAGGTCGGACAGGACAGCGTGAGCATTGTTCAGCTCCTTGAACTTCTCCGCCGCCTCCGGGTTGTCGGGGTTCTTATCAGGGTGGTAGCGCAGCGCCAGCTTCCTGACATCACACACACGCTCATGTTAACACTTTATAAATCCATTCTACATCAAACATGTGATCCATCAGTGATCGGCTGATCGATCACCTGGTGCATGTCAGTGGGCGGGGCTGCAGTCGTCTTACCTGTAGGACTTCTTGATGTCGTCATGGCAACAGCCTTTCTCCAGACCCAGGACCTGATACAGAGACTCTCCAGAGGTGGACAAAGTTCGCTGCCTCCCGTCAGACATCCTGAACGCATCACCTGTCGCAGGTGGACACACGTCAGTCAGGAACAAACCATAGTTATGCACATTTAATTCTTCAGATGATTGATCAATAATTCTTTATCAACACTGAACACAGGACTGAGCAACACGCTCCATGAACACAGCAGCAGTTTGTTACTATAGCGAATATAAAGGTGCGTCATTACGTCAAATAAATCATCATCATGTCAGTCACTGTGAGCGCCAGTAAATCCATCTGGTGTCTAAGACACAGATTCATTCTGAGATTTATTGATCAGTTCATTTTGTCTTCATAATAATAAACAATAATAAAATATAAATCAGTTCTCATATGTTTTACAGCACGTAAGAGTTTCCACAGTGTTGGGCGGTCTCTGTAGGAACTCATAATGATTTAATAATGATTTAAATGTAAGAAAACCATGAGTGCAACACAGAGCAACAGGTGTGTGTGTGTGTGTGTGTGTGTGTGTAATGTAATAAGCTATTACATATTTAGGATAATTATTCAAATATAATCTGAGCCAAAAAAACACTGAATGATGTAAAAGTCATGGCACAGTGTGACTGTTTAAAATAAGAACTCTTCTGGTCCTGTTATAGGAACACTTCACCTGCAGAACCTTCACCTGAAAACAGTGAACATGCTGATTGATTGATTGATTGATTGATTGATTGATTGATTGATTGATTGATTGATTGGAGTCCACCTTCAAGAGCAGAACTATATCAGAGCTTCGTCATCACAGCTCCTGCAGAATAACCAGTCTTTAACTTTACACTCTGAAGTTGTCAAAGTCAAGCGCCTGAGCGGTGACTCGCGGTGTCTAAGACCAACAAAGAGAGACGTACTTTAACACTGGCATGATACGCAGCCTGTTGCTGTTATAGTCTAACTCGCCCGGCAGTGTCAGCGGGAAACATAGCAGGACAAGGACGAACATTAAAGCGGTTCCACTGATGTTTGGAACAATTAGTTGACATGCTCAGAATCCATCCATCCGGTTTCCTCCTCGTATCTGAGGCCAGGTCACAGAGCCAGCAGGCCCAACAAAGCTTCCCAGTCATCTCACTCCTCAGTGACACTTTCCAGCTCCTCCTGGAGGACCCCGCGGCATTCCCAGACCAGATGAGATGTATCATCACTCCAGTGTGTTTCGGCCTCCTTCCAGTTGGACGTGCCCACAACACCTCTGACGTGCTCAGAATCATTCAGCATATTAGACCCAGCATCATCTCATCAAAGGTTCTCATTGGTCCACCTCACCGGACACTGACCCACACACACAACACACGTTTGTCCAGAATCCTGCGTTACACAAACATCAAACCAAATTATAACCCACTGTAATAACACTGTTATAACACCACCTGCGTCGACCTGGACGTTGTCCCATTGGACAGCTGAGGTTTGCAGCAGAATGTCAGTCAGTCTTGTTTCTGACGGCGTGAGAAACAGCGGCGCAGCGTGAGTGAGTCTTTGCTGATTGCATGAGAGTTGTGTTCTCGTTACCTCAGCATGAGACCTTCATATCTATATAGGAAGCAGGTCCTCTTCTACAGAGATCACCATGTTGCACCGCCATGTTTCTACAGTAGCCCAGAGCAGACAAACCAAACACTGACCCTTTTTAAACAGGAGTTGTGCAAATTTACAGGAAAGCCCAATCAGTCTTCTTTCAGCATTGGCAGTATAAAAACAAAACGTGTAGCTCAGCATGTGACGTAAACAGTGACGTGGGAGGGAAGCCACGGCTGGTCAGTCCTTCGGCGATTCTCTCATAAGTCGGCCCGTCCTTCACCGTCCCCGTCATCTGATGGTTAATGGCCTCTTCATTTGCGAGGACAAGGAGGGCGCGCAATTCCTTGTCTCCCCAGTTGCTCATCTTTACAGTGTCTGTCAGGTTTGTGTTTCCCTCTTGCTACTAGCTGCTCGCTAATTCCTGCTATCAGGGCACCTCGGATCAACTCACCAATCATTCAGCTCCTGACCACTCAAGTGTCCTCACTGGAGCTTTAGCTCAAAGACTCCACCTGTATCATGCAAAACTACAAGTGTTTGTCTGCTTTAAGAAGACAAGTCAGCACTGATTCCCAACCTGTGGGTCCTGGCCCCCATTAGGGGTCGCCAGAGCTTCACAGGGAGTCACAGAGACTTTTTGATTATAAGTGATGGACCAGACACACCGAGCCTCAGATACCTAGCAGCGACAAAAGCCGACTGTTGAGTCGCCTCATGAGTCTCAGCCAAAAAGTTGCACCTGCACACACCACAAAGTCTCCAGCTGACAGTCACAGGGAGGTCACTCACCGACGCGCTCCGACGCCGATTCAAACTGACAAAATTCAAACGGTGTGTGAGAGACATGAAGTGAGGGAGGGTGGGGGCCCACAGTGAGTGTTACAGCACAGGGCCCCAGTATCTGATGCTCCACCTCTGACAGTGACCATGCAGAAATGACATCATATTATTGATCTTGATATTAGTGATACATGTCTGAATAACACAACAGCACATCAGAACAGACGCTCTGCACCACCATCGATACTGATGTTTAATTTCCATAATTGCACATTATATTACAAGTACACGTCATACATATACTCTTATACTGTATATATATGTATATATGTATACTGTAGATTGAAAAGCAAAAGGCTGATGATCCACATCTTTACAGCCACTTCAGAAAAAGAGACACAAGAACCAAACAGCTGATCTGAGCTCAGTCACTGAAACTCTGTCCACTCTATTCAAATCACACAACTGACAAACGTGTCAGAGGATTCCCATCTGACAGAGTCATCCTGTAAAAACCGCATGAAGAATATTAACACGATATGTTACCTTCAAAACTTTGCTGTCTCTTTAGACAAGTAACACATGATACACCTGGTGATGTCACACTGATTCTACCTGTAAAGAAAAAGAAAGGCTGAAGCTGAGAGTTAAAGAGCAGAGTGATGGAGCTGGTACCTGCTGCTGGAGCCTTAGAGCGTCTCGACCAAGCCTCTGCCTGTCCTCTGCCTGTCCTCTGCCTGTCCTCTGCCTGTCCTCTGCCTGTCTTCTACCTGTTCAGGTGTTTGTGGTCCGCCTGTGGCCGAGAGGATCTCTGACGCCTCCATCAAACATTCAGCAGCTGCTCGGCTCAGGTGACCACGAGCCGCCACGCCTGCTCAGGTTTCACTGAGACGCTCCAATGGATGCATTGTGACAGGGAGGAGGGAAGGTCGCCATGACAACCAGGTGAGTCAAGGAGAGGGTGCAGACAGACAGACAGACAGACAGACAGACAGCGTCCAGTCATGAGAAGCAGCAGTAACAGTGATAATACTACAGATATAAAGTTACTGGGTTATTATTGTGTGTGTTGCCTTCAGGTTCTGCAGGACTTCAGAGTGTCACACTCTGAGAAGAGAACTGAGAAGTTTCACTGATGAAGTAAAAGTTGTGTTTGTGTTCAGTAACATTAATAAATATTAATATCTGTGTCTTTCCATGAGGACACTGATCAGAAACATGTTCTTCTGTTACTAAAGAATAAAAACATCAGATCAGCAGAACGTGTTCGTCTTTATTTTTATTTAATCACAGAAAATCAGATATTCAGTTTTTTTTCTTTCACTGTGAGAAGATGATTGAGATCATGTGACGTTCAATAAGCTTCATTAGAAAACACAGACTGTCCTGTGGTGATGAGAAATATTGAAGATTGAGTCAGAAGCAGGAAGTTGGATCCCCAGCAGGAACGTCCTATGATCCGTCCCCAGATCAGTTTATGACCCTGAACACAACACCAGGATCAGAACATGGCGGAACTGAGTGTTTGTTTTATTCTGTGACATCATTAAAGGAAATACTCACAGCTGATTGGTCCAACAGTCACAGGAAACTGACTGGGTGAGGCCACAGCGGCGGACCGAGCCCGTCGTCCAGAACAGTTCTACAGAGAAGAAATCAAAAGAACATTTATTAAACACAGAAAAATAGATTAAAGACCCCTGGACTTCTGGGAATCCCTGAAGTACCCCTCTGACCTCATTAGGAACCCCAGAACATCTTTAAGAACCCCGGTACCCACTTATGAACTGCTAGAACCTTTTTTAAGGACCTGTGGGTTCCCTTCAAGAAGTTCTAGAGCAGGGCTCGTGAACCTCCTCCTGACATCTATAGCCTTGACCTCTGACCCGGACCTATGAGAATCCCTTAAGAACCTCTAGAACCTGTATACAGTAAGAACCCATGCTACTCTCTTACAGAACCTGCAGGAACTCTGAAGAACCATTAGAACTCATAAAATCCTCTTAAGGATGTCTAGAACCTAATTAAAAAACTAAGGAACCTCTTCAAGAATCATGACACCACTTAAGAACATCTAGAACCTCTTTAATAACCCATAGTACCCCTTAAGACCCTGTAGAATCATTTTATAGGCCTTTATAGGCCCCCCTTAAGAATTTCTAAAACCCTTAGAACCTGAATAAAACCCATGCAACCTGCTTAAGAACTTCTGGAACCTTATAGACCTCTAGAACACTTTAAGGACTCATGGACTCCTGACATCTATAACTTTGACCTGGACCTATGAGAACACCTTAAGAACCTCTAGAACCTGTCTAGAGTAAGAAGAACCCATGCTACTCTCTTACAGAACCTGTGGGAACTCATTAAGGACTCTTAGAATCCTCTGAATCCTTAGAACTTATCTAAAGAAGTGAGGGAACTCCTGAAACCTGTCGAGGAACCACGACACCCGCTGTAGAACCTGTGGAACCAGACCCAGGTGTTCCTGAGTGTGGAGCAGCTGCAGTACACTCACAGGGCTGCAGGGGGCGCTGTCCCCATCACACAGGCTGATCCTGCAGTGCAGGTAAACGTCCTCATAAGTGCCGTGGAACAGAAAGAACAGCACCGAGAAACGAGCGCGCTGTGACACACCGCTTTCCTCCACCCTCACGTGACGGCGGTCCACTGGACACCTGCAGGAGACAACCAATCAGACCACAGCTGAAAATCTGTTTTCACGTGCCGTCAACACGGCTGCTGAGCTGAACATTTATTGTGAAAATCTGTCTTCCTGTGGGATGTGTGTGACATTCAGGGGCCAAACAGAGATTCAGTTTGCAGAAAACTTCAAAAATCATTAAAAAAAAAGTTTCCAATAAATTTTGAGACGATCGAAGAATCGATCAATCTTCAATCGACTGATCGCTGCAGCTCCGTCAGTCAAACTGATTTTATTGGTCAGGACTCGTCACCTGTTCTGGATCAGGACGTATCTGGCAGGATCGTCGGCGCTGGGGGAGTTTGTGACGTAGCAGTTTTCCAGGAGAAGCTTGAAGAGGTTGTTGTCGTAGTTTTCCACGGAGACGCCAACGTACAGGGGGACGCCCAGCGGCAGCCTGACCGGGCCAGCGGGGAACGGCTCGCTGTAGTCCGGTCTCTGGTACAGAGTCATCCCTGCTCTGGTGGGCGCACCTGAACGCACCACTCCGACTCTCCGACTCCTGCCGAGAGACGAGACACGTGACTGACAAACACCTGAGGAGACGACACACAGGTGAACTGAGAAAAACCCAACACTCAGAGACTTTTCAGACAAACTGGACTCTTAATTTTTCATCTTTAAATACCCTTAACCCATTAATAATGATGCCATTGCAGTATTCTATTAGTTAATGGGTTGTTGGATTTAAGGGATTTTTAAAGAGTAGAAACCCCCTTAGAACTGACCAAGTAGCCAAAAGGCCCTTAATTTAAACCTTTAAAGGACTTACATTTTTTAATTAAGGTGAAAATTAAGGGATGCGTTTCATGTATTTGTTTTGTATGTGTGCAGATAATCATTACAAACCCCTTAATATTTTAAAATCCATTTATTTATCCACAAATTAGCCTTAAATATGGGGTGAACACCAGAATCTGATCCTCTTAACCTGAATTTGAGGTGTCCGTGAATACATGAATTTACTATGTTTGTTTCACCCTTTAAGAACTCCTTAGTTCATGCCAAAAAATAAAAATAAATAGATAAACATTTAAAAACCCTTAACTTATTCTATTAGCGTTAGGCAAAGCAACTTTATATGAATAACACATTTTATTAACAAATGCAAAAAACATAAACAGTGCAAAAACATTAAAATACAAATGTAAAGAAGAGAAACATTTTAAAGGGAAATCCTAAAGTTAAGACTGGAAACATAAGGGTAGAGTTTTAAGGGCATTATGTTATGTAACACATGTTCTAAATGTTCACCAAATCTGGTGAACATGTTCAGCAGCAGAATAATATTTAAGACTTAAGTAGATTTAAGAGGTTAAAAAATGTAAAGTAACACAAATAACAATAAGGCTATATGTCCATTTATTTATACCTCAAAATGCATTAATGTTTTATTTAATGGTATACAAAAAACCTGATATTAATTTCATAATGTTTAGTAAATGGTCTATCGTAATCTGTCATTCATCCTTAAATTAAGGTTGAAACGCTGATTTTGCTCCTAAATTGTAAATTAGGTCATTTAAAGATACAAATTAAGGGGTACTAGTACTGAGATTTCCCTTTAAATAACCTTAATTCTGCAGCCTTAAAACTAAAATATCTGAATACTGAATAGAATAAAATCTCATTGCTAAAAAAAAAAAAAAAATTGAAACCAAAAACTCTTAATCTTAAAAATGCCTTAAACTTATCATTCATAGATTTCTCAAATATTTCACATACATGTGGAAACTAAGGAAAAAGTCATGAAGCCCTTAGAATCTACTTAATGTGTTCATTAAGTACTTTATGTTTTTAATAGGGTGATTTTAAGGGGAAGTATCTCTGAGCACAAACACACTGGTTTAGATTAAGATGTTTGTGTGTTTTCAGGGGAAAAGGACTAATTAAGGGTTAATTGATGAGATTTTAAGGGATCTATGCTGGTCGGAGAAGTCTTGCTCTGTGATTGGCTGACAGGTGTCTGTTTGCTGTAGGTAAGCAACAGCACTGATGCTTCAGTTAACTGAAGATCGTCACACTTTAAACTCAGCGACGCGCTGATGGTGAACTCACGGCAGCTGGTATTGAAGGGGGGCGTCTAGGCTGGTGATGTCATCCAGCGGGAAGACGCAGGAGAAAGGGATGCTCATCGGGGGCGTGGCGTGGGTCTGACCAGATGGGTACAAAAACAAAATGTTGGTGTACGTGATGTGGGAGCCATTTGTCTGGAACAAATAAAAACAGATAAAATGATGAAATTGGTAAAACATGATTTTAACTTTTGTTTTGTCAACAAGATAAAACGTCATCATGATGTCATCATCACTGCTGGATGAGGAAATAAACAACTTCAGCTACTTAATAACCTGATAACATGTCTGATGTTGTGTTTAAAGCTTAGGCTGCCCCCCAGTGGACAAACAAAATAATGCAGCTTTAACCAAATTTAAAATATAAAGGACCAACAGTAGAGCCCTGAGGAACTCCATGACACTGATCTTCAACAGGGTGATCATGTCACTCCATGTCTGCTGTTCACTAACATTAGGCACATGCTATAAGATGATGATACATCAGGCCTGTCAGTTTAATGTGGAGTTCCTCTGCCCCCTAGTGGTCAGAAGGTATTAAATATCCAGATATGAAGCTGAACAGATATGGAGAACATCAATCAATCAATCAATCACTCAATCAATCAATTTTATTTATAAAGCCCAATATCACAAATCACAATTTGCCTCACAGGGCTTTACAGCATACGACATCCCTCTGTCCTTAGGACCCTCACAGCTGATCAGGAAAAACTCCCCAAAAAACCCTTTAACGGGGAAAAGAACATCAAACCAAATGCACCTCCACCACGTTTCCACAGATGCCCTTCCTTCGCTCCACCAGGTACGACATGGTCTCCTGGTTTTCGACCTGCTGGTGGCAGCGCGGGTCGATCAGGTGAGCGGACGACCCGTTCAGCCCTTGTTCCTCCAGCTGCCTTTTCTGGACCGTCAGACGCAGGTGATCCTGTCCACAGTCCAGCTCCGGCTCTTGAAAACCATCGAGTTCATCTGATGCAAACACAACACAGCAGGAACAAGGCATTGTGGGTATGTGAGTCATTTTTCATTTCACAGGGTTCCTGCACATTTTCATCGACAAAGTTTCAAAACAATTTGTGACTTTTAAAGGACTCATCATAACATTTCAGTGGCCAGTTGGGGTCCATGGGGGAGAGATGGGCCATGACGTAAACAGTACCCTAAATTCTAATATGCTCAATGTCACAATGCTAACATGCTAATGTTTAGCAGGTGTAATGTCTACATGTTAACCATCTTTCGCTTAGCGTGTTAGCATGCTAACATTAGCCAGTCACAGAGTCCATCTTCTAGCTTCGTTCTGACCTGAGCAGATGACTCCAGCATCTTCAGCATGGTTGCAGTTATGAGTACCAAACCCTGGATGGCCACACTCTGTTAATGAAGACTCACTGCCTGTACAGGCAACGTCATCCATCCAGATCTGTCCGAGGCCCTGTCCAAAGTGGGCGGAACTAGTTGCAGACTGGGCGGGGCCACATCGCAGCTGTCTGCAGACCACCTGGGCGTCGTTTATATCCCACAAATCATCACATACTGTTCCCCACTGGCTGTTATGGAGAACCTCCACTCTACCAGAGCACGGTGTGTTACCATTGACCAACCTCAGCCGAAATTCAGAAGCTAAACATTAAAACAGAGAAACAGTGAACAAGGAATAACTTTTCATACATTTAATTATTTAGACAAAATGTGAATTTATCAGAATTTATTTTAATTAGTAGAAATTGGATGAAACAGAACTGTGACACAAACATTCAGGCAAAAACAGAAAATCTAAAATACCATTTTTGTCACAACTGATTAATCGTTTTAATGTATTGTTTTTTCTTTAAAACCTATCTTAAGATCTATCCCCCACGAAAAAAAGATACCCTCTTAAGGGTCCATGAAATGTAAACAATAATATCTGAAATATAGCTCCTGAATTCAGAAATCCCTGGAACTTTTTCAAGGACCAATGGGGAAGTGTTAGTCATGTGAACAGCCTGGACCACCACTAGAACCTAAGTGAGTAAGTAAAAGTATTGGAACTCCTGAAAAGAATCTATAATTTCTTCAGGAACCATGGAACTCCCTTCAAGGACATTTTTAAAAGAAGTACATCCAGAGCTCTGCTGCCCATCTGCTGACCTATTCCTGATCCCACGATCACATCACCCCTGTCCTCCAGAACCTTCATCGGCTCCCTGTTCCACAATGCATCCAATTCAAAGTCCTTCTCATCACTTATAAAGCCCTTCATAACCAGGCTCCCTCCTACGTCACCGACTTGCTCCACCACCACACTCCTTCCTGCAGCCTCCGCTCCTCTGATGCCAACCTCCTGACTCCACCACTCAGGACCAAGCACGAAACCTGGGGCGACAGGGCCTTCCTCGCCCCCTTCCTCTGGAACACTCTCCCAAAACACATTCGGACTGCACCGACCTCTCCCAGTTCAAATCACTTCCCAAAACCCATCCTTTCAAAACGGCTTTAAATGTGTGAATGACGTTGTGTGTATTTTATTGTAGTCTATTTTGTGATTGTTTTTCACCAATGTAAAGTGTCTTTGAGTACCATGAAGCGCTCTATAATTAAAATGGATTATTATTATTATTATTATTATCATTATTATCATTATTATCTCAAGGGATCTGCAGGACCTGTTTAAAGACTTGTGGGAGGACATATGGAAACTCTTTGGGACCAGTTGTCCTCCCGAAATGACCCCAGAATCTATAGAATCTCTTAAAAGACCCAATGTAACCTCTACAACCTCTTTAAGAACTCATTAAAGACATATGGAAACCCTTTAAGAATGTCTGGGCCCCAGAAATGCAGTTCTTGATCCTCTTTGACATCTAGAAATGCCTTGAAGGACATTCTTTAAAGGATCTCAAGGGATCTGTTGGAACCTCTAGAATCTCTTTAGGAAACCTTGGAACTCCTGTTGAAGGACCTAAGAAACCTTTCTAAGGATCCAGTGTAACCTCTATGACCTCTTTAAGAAGTCTTTATGGACTTAAACCCTTTAAGACTGTCTGGGTCAAGACGGCTGATCATGAGCTTCAGAAATGCAGTTCTTGATCCTCTTTAGGACATGTGGAATCCCTTGAAGGACATTTTTTAAGGATCTCAAGAAATCTGTCAGAAACTCGAGAATCTCTCAAGGGAACCATAGAACTCCTGTTGAAGGACCACAAAAACCTCTCCAAGGACCTGTGGGTCCTGACTCTGAAGGAGCCCTGGAATCTCTTTAGGGGCTTATGTAATATCCTGGGAGACCACTAAAACCTGTTTAAGGACTTATGAAAACCAGTGAAAGACATGTGGAAACTCTTCAGGACCAGTTGATCTCCCCAAATGACCCTACAACCTGTGGAACCTCTTCAGAGATCCAGTGTAACCTCTACAACCTCTTAAAGAATGTGCAAGTAGAAACTCTTTAAGGACGTATGGAAAACCTTTAAGACCTGAGTCAGGGGTAACCAACCATGAGTCTCAGAGAGGCAGTTCTAGATCCTCTTTTGGACACGTAGAACCCCCTTGAAGACAAGTTGTATGTCAGTGGTCACTAACCTGGACGTCCACAACTCCAGTTGATCTTGTCATTGCTCACACAGGTCTCACCTTCAGCGCAGGTATTACACACCATGGTATTGACATCTGAGAACAGAACAACAAAGTCCACTAAAGATTCTGATGGTCTAAGCTCTGAACTGTCCTTTAAGACATAATAACCTTCAAGCACACATTTCAGGTCCTGAACCACTGATCTACATCTTACAGTGAAATAAAGAGGATTGCACCAGATGTTGGAGTGTTCCTTTGAGACTTCAGGATCAGGATCCTGGTATTTAGCTCAACCTTGACTCTACAGTGTGACTCCATATCATGAATACTTGTCTCTTACCTGCGCAGTAAGCTAGCCGACACAAGTTGGGGCTCACAAACTTGTAGACGTAGTAGTTTCTTGGGCAGGCTTTCACATGGATGATGTTGGACTGAAACTGGCAGCAGCCTCCCTCCCAGCTGCCACAGACCTCTGCCCGGACGATGCCCTCAGAATCCAGTGGGTGGGGACTCCTCAGCCACAGCGGAGCGTCAGTCCCACACATGTGACTCTCAATGCACCTCTCTGGCATCTGAACACTACTGTTACCAATGAACAGGCGGTACCAGCCCTGCCAATCAGTACGGCTGTCGCAGGCCACGGACTCCGGGTCCACCCTGTAGTCTGTGGCTCGCCAGTCGTCTTGTAGTGGAGTGTAGTGCTGACACGGGTCAATGCAGCGAGATGTGCCATCCACCTGGAGGCAGTCCTGACCGAAAGGGCACTGTGTGCCGCCGCAGGCAAACGTCACTGAGCGGGGTTTGGTTTTGGTGTTGGTGTGAGGTTGTAGATCAGGGGTCAGCAGGCAGGTGAAGGAGCCCGGTGTGTTTTCACAAATCAGGCCAGGACTGCACGGAGGATGGGGCAGCGAACACTCATCTATGTCCATGCAGCCCTGCAGTGGCAACCAGCGGTACCCTTTGCTGCAGCAGTCATCGTTGCAGGTGGTTTTGTTGTAGCAGGTGAAGCCATCTCCCACCAAACCATCTTCACAGCAGCAGAACACGCCCACAGTCTCCACACTGTTGTCATGGAGGGAGGAGCGGCATCGAGCCAGTCTATGACACGCCTCACAGCTGGTGGCCGCAGACCCTGAGGACAAGCAAGGGTTCATTACAAAACATCAATATTATATAGCAAACAGATTGAACTGTGAATAACACTGTGGCAATAACTCTCACGTCAGATATCCGATATAATCAGCGACAGTATATATTTGTCCTGCTGACTGACAAGTGTTGATTAATGTGTGTTGTCTTTATATGTTAATAAATTCAGTTAAAATACCAGGTAGACACTTTGTCTGTGGATACACAGCTCAGTTAATATTTTGTGTTTCTGGGGGTTTTCCAGTATTTTGTGGCTCTGAGTCCACAGGTGAGTCCACAGGTGAGTCCACAGGTAAGTCCACAGGTAAGTCTTTCGTCAGCCACAAAATACTGGAATACCCCCCAGGAACACAAAAATATCATAGCCTGTAGACTCAAACTGTGGAAAGTTCATTTATACTTCTAGCTACAGCGTAGGCTCTACGTCGAGACTACACCGTACCCTGACGTGCACCTCCCCAGAAATGTAACTCCACAGTGTCACAGTGACGCAGACCTCCTGTCTGTCTCTGTGAGCTGAAACCATTTCCCTCAGTGGAAACAAAGCTTTGATTTACTTTAATTTCACAGATAAGAAACAATAAACTGTGAAGACAATAAAGCCTCCACACACTGTGTGTGATTTATCCTGGCTGAAATATGAGCAGAGGAAATCTCTGCTAGCTGCTAGGCTAATTTATACAATGTAAAATGCCATACGCTTGTGCTAATAACGTTAGCATGTTGCATTTGTGGGGAAAATGTGTCCAGATAAAGACGAAAGTGTTTGTCTGTGAATGCTGCGAGTTATAGTGAAGCTGAGTTGTGTTTGAAACTGTCTCTACTGCAGAGTGACACTGACACACCACTGCAGAAGTAAAAACGGCGAAGGCGGCATGCATAGGGTCTATGCACAACCATAAATCCCCTTTTACCTGTGGACTCACCTGTGGATTCACCTGTGCTCTGAGCTGAACAGGCAGCCATAAGGAGCAGAAACAGCAGAGTGATGAACCGCTGGAACATTTTTAATCACCAGTCTGTTACAGAGAGAATTTTTAGTTTTGTAGAAGATGTTTTACACTGGTTTATTTTACAGAAACAGGAAGTACAATTAGGGTCTGCTGATCAGGTGACTACGTTAATATTTCCATGACTGTATATTAAAAAGCTAACTGAAGGTACTTCTATTTATATTCTGAGTCATTACCTCACTCTCTGAGAGCTTTAAATTTACAACAGTCTGAAACATTGATTCCACATGTCTTCATGATCAGAAATAAAACAGAACACCACATTTTGTTTGTTGACGTTTTGCCCAAAAAAATCATCATCATCTTGGATCCCGGCAGAATTTTGTTTCTTTGCTTCAAACATTTTGCTAAAGTAAAGTTTATTGATTCATAAATATATGTTTGGGTATAAACTGAGTTATCTTAATATTCTCATTAGAATAAAATGCAACAAGATGTACTGTATTATGTGTCAGTGTCCAGTTTATTAAGTACACCGAGCTAAATGAATGCAGCAGCCTGCGATAAAGTCTGTCCTCACTGTGGATAAAAACATTAAAAACACAGCAGCTCAAACTGAACATTACGACTTCATGAAGTTTGTTACTGACTGAATAAAACACTCATGAGCAGACTTTACCTTCACTGTAGCTCTGAGTGCACGTTTCTTCTTCAGGTTGACAGACTTCCGTCAGTACTGAGAATGTGCTTCTGGGAAAGGGCTGTTTAACAGCAGCTCGATAATCAGAGGTGATTATTGTTGTTGTTGTAAAGTTATAAATTAAAAGTGCTGCGTCAGACAAATAATAATGAGGGTGGAGAAAAAGTGCTCTCACTTTTCTCTGCTTTCATTTCAGGTCTTGTAGAAAGTTCTTCAAACAAACTTCAGTTTTTCTTTTGAGGTTCCTGAACAGCTGAGATTTTATAGAAATCTTTATAAAGGACATGTTGTTTAAAATGTCTAAAATCATAATGAGCAGCTGGTATCTGTGATCAGAGCAGCTGGTTTTATTGGGAACAAAGGTTTTATCCCACTGACTCACACGCTGGAACAAAACAGGTTATCAAAAACTGAAGAGGTCAAAGTCTGGTGGGATGTTTCAGGACAGTCTGGCAGTGTTATAATGAGGTAGTTTTTGATTTGTTACTGACATCTGTGTTTTTGTCTCCTCTGAAGTTTATATGTCATAATGAACGTTGCATTCATGTGGTGTCTGTAGAATCAAAACAATCCACCTCAAGTCAAAACAACAACTCAGAAAATGTTTCACAAGTTGCCGAGTTTGACGTCATGTACGCAGGAACACTGCCGATGAAAGGTCATCTTTGGTTGATGGTAACAAACTCTTTTTATTAATTCATGTATTACATATCTTTTTTTCAATCCCTCCATAATTTCACAAGATGTTTTTGGGATTGTTGCTGCCCGAAATGTCTGAATTTTTTTGCAATAAAATTTGGGGGCAAGTGAAAATCAGCAACAGCTGATTGCCAGTGTTGTTTGAATTGTTGTTTGAGTTCTGAAGCTGCTTTTTGGATCCATCAGTTATCTTCGCCCCCGACTTCCACTGCGGGGGTGAAGCCATCAAGATGGAGTTTTATAGCAACTAATGATGAAGCTGCAGACAGGCAGATGTCACTATATGATCTGTTCAGGGGAAGTGAGCAGCTTCAGCCAACAGACAGCTGGATGTTCAACATCATTCATGTGCAGTCCAGAGACAAACTGTGGCTATGGAGCACACATTCTTTGGACTAATGGAAGCATCAGTATAAATGTTTGAATTGTAGGTTTCTGTAAACCACAGATATGTAACAGTGTCATGAAAAAGTTTGGCCCCCCCGGTCAAGCTTTCATTTACTGTGAGTAGAAGATGAACTGATCTCCAAATGACATGAAGGTAAAGATGCAACATTTCCTCAGTGTTTGTATTTTAATCAACATCAGTGTGTTCATTTTGTTTTGTACAATTTCAAAGTGAAAAAAATGAAAAGAGCACCGTCCAAAAGGCTGAGCAGTGAGACAGCTGAGCAGTGAGACAGCTGAGCAGTGAGACAGCTGTCCCCAGGGTCTCTTGTTGACAGTGATGGTGAGGACAGAGCAGGTGACTCCTGACAGCTTGTCCCAACACTCAGCAGCCATGGGCTCCTCTAAACAGCTGCCTGCACTCTGAACACTCTGATGAAGACTAGAGGAAGATAGCAAAGTGTTTTCAGGGAGCTGTTGGACGTTAACAGGAACTGTGGAGGTCTGAAGCAAGCAAGCTGAAAACTGTGTGAGAGAGGGAGAGTGGTGGTGCACTGTTGTACTGTGCAGACACACCTGGACAGGTATGAGCTTCATGGAAGAGTCATCAGAAGAAAACCTGTCCTGTGTCCTCACCACTACATTCAGAGCCTGATGCTTTATGGAGACACGTCCTGGGGACGGATGAAGGTCAAACAGACCATAATGAGCAAATGTTGCTGCAACAAGAGAACGAGTTCAAGTATCTTAGAGTCTTGTTCACAGTGAGGGTAGAATGAAGCGTGACATGGATCAGTGGTTTGGTGTGGCGTCTGCAGTAATGTCGGTGCTGCCCGTTGAAGGTTAGGCCACGCCTCTCACAGTCCCCAGACCTAAACATCATTGAACATCTGTGGATAGAGCTCAAAGAGCAGAGCATGAAGAAAGAACTGAGAGACTCTGAGCTGGATACAAACAGGGTTTAGAAGAAGGGGGCGCTACTGAGCACTGACCATGCAAGGGCCAAACTTTGGCTTCAGGACCTTTTTATTTTTTGTTATTCTGAAACTGTGAAAGATGAAATTAAAAAATCATCTTGTTTAAAATATTGAAGAAATGTGTCATTATTAACTTCATGTCTTCCAGTTCATTTAATCTTCCACTGAACTCACAGTAAATGAAAGTTTGACTGTTAGTTGAAACTTTGAACAACGCTGTGGTCAACAAGTTTAGGTAAAAATAAACACTTGGTTTTGGCTTAAAATAACTGCTTTTGGTGGCGCAGTTGGAAACACTGCCGCCGTCTCGCAAAAAAACACCTGGTTTTAGTGACACAATCACCGTTTGAAATTCTGCCGAAGTCTTGCTTAAACACAACCGCTTTCGTTGTTTGCTGGTCTCAAACCGAGATCTGCAGCTGGCAGCCATCTCTCCTGAGCGTGTGCACATACAGTCTTCTGAGCATGTTTATACTGCTCCTCACCCCTCAGTGAATGTGACATAACCTGATGGACGGGGCTTACACAATGACTACCTCATAATGTGCAAGTAAAACTGCAAAGATCTATGTTTAAAGATAAAATGTGCATTTTAATGACAGACAGAGAAACAGAACAAGGCATGTTTCAGTCAGCGTGATCTTTAAAACAGAAGGTGAGTTACAGACGAGCAGACAGACACCAGGAAACAGACTTCAGCTCTCAGCAGCAGAAACAAACCCGCTCCCCAAAAACACACAGTCAGCTCTATAAAAACAGATTTCAGACGTGTTCAGTCCACCTGCCCAGCGCTGCTACAGGATACGTGTCAGATATGCTAATGAAGAAGGTGGATCGACCAATGAGAAGGCTGCTACTGGGTCACACGGGCATCTGCAGCTGTGAGTACTCGTCCTGCCCCTCCTTCTCCTTCTCCTGAGGCTCCGCATCATCAGCGTCCAACTACAGGTCACAGGTCACAGGTCAGAGACCAGAGGTCAGACAACAGTTCAGTTTATTTCAGTCAGCTAACTGCTACAAGCAAACTGTAACCAGCTAACTGTAACCAGCTAACTTTTACCAGCTAACTTTTACCAGCTAACTGTAACCAGCTAACTGTAATCAACTAATTGTTACCAGCTAGCTTTAACCAGCTAATTGTTACCAGCTAACTGTAATCAACTAACTGTTACTAGCTAACTGTTACCAGCTAACTATAGCCAGCTAACTGTAACCAGCAAACTTTTACCAGCTAACTGTTACCAGCAAACTGTAATCAACTGTTATCAGCTAACTGTAATCAACTAACTGTTACTAGCTAACTGTTACCAGCTAACTATAACCAGCTAACTGTAACCAGCAAACTTTTACCAGCTAAGTGAAATCAGCTAACTGTTATCAACTAATTGTTACCAGCTAACTGTAATCAACTAACTTTTACCAGCTAATTGCAATCAACTAACTGTAATCAACTAATTGTTACCAGCTAACTGTAATCAACTAATTGTTACCAGCTAACTGTTACCAGCTAACTTTTACCAGCTAATTGTAATCAACCAACTGTAATCAACTAATTGTTACCAGCTAACTGTAACAAGCAAACTGTAACCAGCTTACTTTTACCAGCTAACTATATACGGGTCCATGTCATTGGTTCGACATCCCATTAGTCCGACTGTCCGCGGTGCTGAACGACTCGCGGCGGGTGTATGGTGCGCCGCGACCGGCTTGAGGCGGAGCAGGCTCACAGCTTATGTGTTTGTCACTTTCTTTTTCATTTTAACCCACACCATGATCTTTTCCTGACCCTAACCAAGTGTTTTTTGTGCCTAAACCTAACCAGACCTTAACCACAGGGCATCATGATGATTTCGGAACAGAGTTTGGAACAATGAGTTTAATATGGTCGGAACAATGGGATGTCGAACCAATGGGCAGTTCCCACTGTAGCAAGCAAACTGTAACCAGCTAACTTTTACCAGCTAATTGTAATCAGCTAACTGTAATCAACTAATTCTTACCAGCTAACTGTAATCAACTTACTTTTACCAGCTAACTGTAACCAGCTAACTTTTACCAGCAAACTGTAATCAACTTACTTTTACCAGCTAACTTTTACCAGCCATGTTAGCAGACGTCGTCCACCCTGTGCTAATGATGATGTCAGGATTTGTGAAGGAGGCGTGACTCACACTCTGCAGCTCTCTCCGGCTGAAGAGGCGGGGCAGCAGCAGCATCCTCACTGGGATGGTCAGCAGCAGCATGAAGGGAAATGCCAGCGCTGCCGCCGTCGCCATGACGACCCACAGGACAGACAGACAGGTCAGCTGAACGACAGTGAACAGGTGCATCCTTAATGTCCGCACCTGTGAGAGAGCAGAGGCCCAGAGAGACAGATGAGACGAGGACAGAGAGGTGAGACAGACAGGTGAGACATACAGGCAGGGCTGTTTCAAGACACTCTGGGGGCCCCAGGCAAGAGGCACCTTGGAGGACAGACAGATGAGATGGAGACACACAAGTGAGACAGACAGGTGAGACAAAGACAGGCAAATAAGTAAGACAGACAGGTGAGACGGAGGCAGACAGGTCAGCTGAACGACAGTGAACAGGTGCATCCTTAATGTCCGCACCTGTGAGAGAGCAGAGGCCCAGAGAGACAGATGAGATGAGGACAGAGAGGTGAGACAGACAGGTGAGACAGAGACAGACAGGTGAGACAAATAGGTGAGACAGACAGGTAAGACATACAGGCAGGGCTGTTTCAAGACACTCTGGGGGCCCCAGGCAAGAGGCACCTTGGAGGACAGACAGATGAGACGGAGACACACAAGTGAGACAGACAGGTGAGACAAAGACAGGCAAATAAGTAAGACAGACAGGTGAGACAGAGACAGACAGGTCAGCTGGACGACAGTGAACAGGTGTATCCTTAACGTCAGCAGAGACACAGAGAGACAGACAAATCAAGAGACACAAGTCCTGAGTCTTTGTTCCAAGTCAGGCCCAACAAGTCTACATCATTTGTCCGTCTGCTGGTCTGCTCTGTCTCACCTGTCTCACCTGTCCCTCCTGTCTCCTGACAGCTGCTGTCAGCATTAGTCATAGTACTGTAGTACAGATAATCTGTTGTGTGGAAAATGAAGACTAAAGTCACCGGAGTCGTGAGTCAAGTCCTCGTCATACAACTCAAGTCAACACCTCTGGAACTGGCTGATGTGTTTGTCCAAGGTCAGAGGGCGGAGCTAACCTTGCGGACGTAGTTGTGGTCGGGGTGGTACTTTGGGGGCATCAGCAACAGGATGAGTCGCTCAGTGAGCTGGATCCCGTTCAGTGACATCACACCCATGTAGAGGAAGATCCCAAACAGCACCGCCAGAGGAATCTGACGCAGGACGTCCCCGATCACGATGGACAGACCTGAGGACAGACGGGTACCATGTCAGAGGAAACTAAATGCTGCACAGCTCCATCCACCCAGATGATTCTGTTTCTATCAGCTGATCTGATGGACCAGAGGATTCTGGGAGACAAGGAGAGGGGGCGTGGCTTTAATAAGGCCTGGTGTGATGGTGTGAATGTGAGCTGCTGTCCTGTTCCTGCTGTGGATCACTACTGTCCACAGCTCAGAAGTGGCTGCAGAGCGCTGCCCGTGTTCAGGAGGAGCAACCATGAGGCCATCTTGTTGAAGTCAGGATGTGTGGACAATAACCATGGATATCAGAACCATCCAGAAAGACGGAGGGTTAAACAGCAGCAGCATTGATGGAAGAAGACGATAAAAAGGACTGAACTACAGTGAGGAAGTTAAAGGAGCTGATGGATGACAGCTTGAAGTGAACCTTGTCTGATTTAGTGTGATGAATAAATGATGGTTGATAGTAGAACTCTACGGTGACAGTCGTACCCACTAAAACAGCCACCAGGAAGCCTGTCACCCTCTGCTCCTTGACCTCCTGGATGCGGGGCTTATCTCCGGGGGCGACGGCTTTGCTCATGACAGTGAGGGCGTTGGTATGGGTGACGGAGCGAACCGTGGCTGCTGATAACCAGGGCAAACCAAACAGTGCTGAGACTCCACCCACCACCACGATGATGAGGAGGTCAAGGTGAAAACCAGTTCCCTTCACCAGCATCCTCTCCTTCTTACTGACAATCAGCCTGACAGACAGAGGGCAGGGAAAATATTACATTAATGCTCTGGGTTACATCACTGTGCCCCCCTGTTAAAGAAGCCCTCTGTAGATCCCTCCGTTTTAAGTAATTTTAGGTCTAGTTCTAAGCTGCTTGTTTTCATATCTAGGATTTTAGAAACAGTCATCTCTCATCAACTGAATTCTTTTATGAACAACAGTCGCATGTTTGAGAACGTCAGATCAGGTTTCTGCTCTTAACTCAGCACTGACACTGCTCTGCTCAAGATCTCCAATGATTTACTGCTCACTGTCAACTCACGCCTTGTTTCCACTTACGTATGTGTACAGAGACGAGGCAACAGGAAGTCCATTCATTCCTATGGGAATCTCCATAATATCTGATGTGCCTGCAAATCTCTCCTCTGTAATATTTTGGTTTGGAATTTACCAAACGTTAAAGTATGTTTGAAAAAAATGACTTTTGCTGTGGATTTCGGAGAGACCTTATGACTATGTGCTAGCTTAGCTAATTCAGTTCAATTCAATTTTATTTATAAAGCCCAATATCGCAAATCACAATTTGCCTCAGAGGCTTTACAGCCGATGACATTCCTCACAGCTGATCAGGAAAAATTCCCCCCAAAAAACCCTTTAACAGGGGAAATTAAAAAAATCCCTGTAAAATCCAGCTAACAGCCTGCTAACTGGCTAACGGGCTGTTTCCTTAAGATCATCATCCTGTTGATCGTGAGTTTGTCTGATTGTAAAGAAACTTGTTTACCTCATTTGAATGCTCTGTGAATCTGAGGAATGTTATTCTGATAAAATATTGGTCCTTTTTTAGTCCCAGTAATGTTCAAAGCTCACATCCCAAACAACTGCATGGTGAAAATCAGACAAAATCAGCCCCTCCCTCCATGGCTACAGGTGTTTCTATCCATCTATATCAAAATGTACTTCCTTGTGTTGCACACTAGAGGCACCATCCGTACCAGTCACATACGTAAGTGGAAACCAGGCGTCAGGCCTGTTCTCCATTTTCATACTCTGTGACCTCAGCTCAGCCATTGACACCACATGGCTTCATCAGCTGCCTGTCAATCGTTATTGGTATCAGTGATGTGGCTCTGGATTGGTTCATCTGTGTCCTGTCAGTCATACAGGTCCCTCTCTGTCATGCATGGAGATACCTGCTCCTCTCATGTGCCTCTCTTCTGTGGCGTTCCCCAGGGGTCTATCTTGGGTCCCCTCCTATTTACTATATCCATGCTACCCCTGGGGTAAATCATGGGAAACACAGTAAAGATTTACACTATTACACAATGATACACATCTTTATGTCCTGTTAAAGCCTGGAACCACAAATGTTTTTATGTCCTGCTTAACTGTAATTAATAACTGCACACTCGAAAATTTCCTGCCAGTCATGCTTTTGTCTCCTCCAGACTTGATTATAGCAACAAACTTTGGTGCTACATGATTAAAGTTATTATTATAATTATGATTTTAGGTCAGTGCCTTCGGACAGGAATCACAAAACCACAGAACAAACAAAGAGAAGAAGAACGTGTTGTACGCTGTGATCTGGGACTCCATGAAGATGAGGATGAAGACGAGGATGGCTGGCAGGATGCTGGCGGCCATCATCCAAACAGGAAACTGCCCGTCCGACCCCAGAGGAGAAATCAACCAACCACGCTTCTCTGGAGTGGACACTGAGAATCCGCTGGGTACGCTCAGTTTCTGTCAGCCAATAGGAAGAGAGGAATTTAACTGTGAGTCTGTCACAGTGTGTCATGTCACCACAGGACTCACTGTGAGTTAATAAAATCTGACCTGGGTGTAGGTGTCCTCCACACTGTAGTCCACAAGCACCATGATGAGGATGGCAATGGGGACTCCAAAGTCTCCAATGATCCTACGGAGCTGAAACACACAGAGCATCAGCTTATTGATCAGTGATTTGGTTTTAACCTGCAGACGCCGTTCTGAAGGGCTGCTACTCAGTCCAGGGCACTCAAAATTACAGGTGTAAGGCCAAGGGGGAGAACTGGGATTGGACTTTGGACCCAGAAATGTCTCCTCAAGGTGCATCAAACATAACATTATGTATCTGTATCTCTACCTGTATCTGTACCTGTACCCATACATGTTCTTGTGTTTACTGACCCTGCCGGGGAAGAAGGAGCTGTTCTTGAACTTGCGTAAGTAGAAAGCGATGAAATACGTTCCCATCATGAGAACAAAGGACAGCAGTGCTGTGTTTGGTTCTCCAATAACCTTCCCAGTATTCCCAGCAGCTACAGTGAAGTTGCACAGAGGTCGAGACACTGTGTTGTTTCCATGGTAACAGTTTTGGAGAGGATGCTCCTGAAAGATCTGGAAAAGACCAACACAAAGAAGAAAAACTCAGAGAAGCTCTGTTGATGTTTGTTGATACGTTTTTAATGTTCTTGAGGCATTTGTTGAATTTCCAGGGTGAAGGAAATTCAACCAAACTCTGGGGTTCAAAAATCAACCTGTCATTCATTAAAACATCACAGATGCTTCATGGCCTCTGTCCTCACCTTGATCAGTTTGGCAAAGGTCTCGTAGATGAAAATGAGGGAGATGAGGAAGGAGAAGATCTCCTGAGTAAAACGGGAGACAAAGCGAACCAAAATGCTTCCCTCGAAGGCCACGGTGAGGAGAACAATGAGCACCAGCCAGAAACCGATCCACAGCCGACCCGTCAGGTACTCCACCCCATTATCTTTACAAAACTACACACAGACACACACCAGGTAGGTTTCAGGTGATAGGTTAACTAACAGGAGACTTTGCTTTGCAGCAGCACTCTGGACCACTTACAGGTAATAAGAGAGAAGAGGGAATGAACCTTGTGCTGAGAACTGTTTTCATCAAACACTGTAAGTCAAGAATGAACCTTCAGACACTTACATTTAGCCCCTCCAGGACTTCACAGGCTGTTTGTGAGGCTGTTGCAGCCTGAAATGTCTGATTTCACAGCAGTTTTTCTAAAAAATTGCAATGCATGTTGTGAATGTTTATAGTTTTCTCACAATGAAATTGCGGAGACAGTGGAAACTGCAAAATAGTTCTTACACTGTGTCACATTCAGAACCTTTTATTATGAGATCAGTTTTTCCCAAAGACTTAGAATCAATTTGTGATGGTCGGGGGTGGGCAGGTGGGGGAAAGGGGCATCACCAGCAATCAGCTGAAGGATCGTTTCCCTGAGCCACTCCCTCCGCTCTCTCTGCCCAGTTAGCACGAGCTAACACAACAGCAGCTGCTAAACATCCAACATCGAGTCCCGAGTAACCAGTCCCAACAAACTCACACCAACACCACAATGGACGTTGTTGTTAAAGTCTGTAATAGCCATTAGCTGTGTGATGCTAACAGTTAGCTCTGTCACTGTGTGTGTGACTCTGTCCCAGGTGTAGAGCTCCTGTTCTGCAGCAGCAGCCTCATGATAAACAGACTAGCTGAGTGAATCAATGCGCTGCACACAGCTTTACGATAAAATAAGATTTTACCTGTTTTTATAATAAATCTGTGGTAAAGATGCAGTGGTTGGATAAAATTGCAAAGTCACGCAGAATTCACAGGCACTGGCTGAATTTGCAACATCCTGGAGGAGCTGTATGTTATAAATATTATAAATACTTTAAATATTATAAATACTTACTAAATACTCATGTGTTAAAGGGGAAACATGTACAAGGCAAACAAAAGAGGACCGAAGAGAGAACCCTGAGGAACACCACATATCTTTCATGGGGTTTAAGACAAGGAGGCAGAGATACCACAGTAATGGAGATGATGCTGTTGAAATAAGATTATGAGATAATGAATAGAGAACACAGAAAATGGTTCTCTGGTGTGTTCAGTAGATTTACCAGAGTAACAGGATTCTGTTTCTAAACAGACATGTTGCTATTAATTGTGTCTTGGCTGATACAGGTGTGTAGGTTCTCTCTCAGGTGAGCTTACAGTGTAGAAGGCCTCTTCAAACACCAGCAGTGGTCCAGAGAATCCGATCACCAGCAGAGGCTGAGCGCCTAGCACGCTGAATATTATGCCCTGCATCGCTGTGGCAACTATCAGCTCAGACACACCAATCAGACCCTCTGTCTTCTCACCTGTGTCACAGGAGAAGAGAACATCGCCATAGATGTAATGATTGAAGAAGAGTCTGAGGATCCAGGAACCCTCTGGATCAGTCAGCTTGCAGTGATTTGAAACATCAACCAAACCTCATCAGGTAGTTTGTTCCCATCAGACTCACCCAGAAGACCACCAAAGGTGATGGCAGGTGACAGTGCAGCAAAGTAGATGAAGATAATGGCTGCCATGCACTGAGGGTTCAGAGCATCTCGGATGTCGCTGAGGTACTGGGGGTAACGCCGAGTCACGTCTTTGATCAGACCTCCAAAGAGACGCCCTGTGCGCCTCAGAGGCTCTTCACCCGGTTTGGAGGGAACGAGGGAGTCTGGTAGATAAGAACAGAGCTCTGTTACTGTCTGATGAAGAGCTGACATCACACCATGACATCAGAACATCAGCATATGGACTCTGGATACCACACCTAGATTTTAATTTACAAAACATGAGAGAAACATTCAGTGTTCTGCTGATGACATGCTGATTTACCTTCCTAAGAAGACGAAGTCTTCCACTAGATGTAAGCTTCAAACCGAGCTTCTGCCAAAAGGCCCTCTTTGAGTCTTTATTCTACTTTTACCCTGACTAAATGTTGCTCTGAAGTCTGTTACATAATGCTTTCAAAGAATGACATCATGGGAAAGCTCAAACTTGGCAGCAACAAGAGCAGGTACTTTTGTAATGACATGTCAGGACATTTCCAGCTGTGTTTGTAGTGACAAAAGCAGGTATTTTAAAAAGCTCATACATTTCAATTTTTTAAACAAGACTTTTGGACATTTCCAGCCACGTTTGGCGCAACCAAGCAGGTATTTTTACCAACAAATTGGGATATTTCCAATTGTGTTTGTAGCAACAAAAACAGGTGTTTTTAACAAGCCTTTGGGATGTTTCCAGCCATATTTGTAGTGACAAAAGCAGATTTTTTTTTTTAACAAGAGACAGATATCTCCAGCCATGGTTTTAGCAATAAAGTGGGTATTTTTTTTAAGCTAAAAAATCTGGGACATTTCCAGCTGTGGTTGTTGCAACCAAGTAGGCATCTTTTAAAGAGCTCAGACATTTTTTATTTAATTTTTTTTTTTTTTAACAAGACTTTGGGACAGCCACGTTTGAAACGATCATGCTGGTATTTTTTACAAACGTGTCAGGAAATTTCTAATTGTGACAAAAGAGCAGCAGCAGGATACAGTTACAATGTTGATTCAGCAACACAGAGAAGCTCAGAGACTATGACTGGGACACTGGATGACATACTCAGCTGAGAGCACTGATAGAAAGGTATGTTAGTAAAAATGGAGAAAAACCCCAAAATACGCAGACAGTTTGAACCTCCTCCCAGGCAGTGTTTGACAGTAAACAGCTTAGTTTTAAACTCTCAACTCATAAAGATGCAAGCAATAATTTTTGGACAAATTTAAGACGTTAAAGTGGACACTTTCCTGTATGGTAGCGTTTCCTGGTGGTTGCGATGCTGTTCATATAACCTCGATTTGGGTCATTTATCAGATGTCATCTCTGATCTCTCTCATTTCCTGCTAACGATTCTCTGTCTCTCATCTCATAAAGGCTAAAAAACCCCAAAACAAACTTTGTAACAAAATATCATCGATACCAGAGGAGTACCGATTAAAAAGGATCGCCTAACTGACCTTCATCCTGCTGAATGCTGGGCTGTTTCTCCTGCAGTTTGCCGCTCTGCTCCTCCCTCTTTCGCAGCATTTCTCGTTGGAAGCGAGCGACTGAGTGGAGCAGTTCATCACCGCCGACATCAGAGGGAGGGAGGACGATACTACAGTCCAAAAACCGGTTGATGGCTGTCAGCAGGTCCTGGCGGTCGTCAGCCTGGTATGCCGCCTCGTGGAAGTGCTGAGGAAGCAGACGAAGGTAGAGATGAGCTATTGTGTGGCGCCCTCTGGTGGTCGTATCCAAACAGCGACACACAGTTTTAACACTTGAGGGACTCACCTTGTCTGACATCAGTGTGGAGATTGAGCGTCCGATCTGGTGGTAGTCGATGTTGGCTGTAGGCGGGCCCAGCAGGAGAAAGAGGAACCTAACTGGGACAGGAACCTCCAGGACGGACTCCAGCAGGACCGCCTCCTGCAGCCGCACAAACGCCATGGAAGGCTGCTCCAGGAAGTCCACGCTGCCTGCAGACACAGCAGAGGGACACAATGAACCCACTGAAGCTCACAAACTACAGACTGACACAGGGATGAAGGTGATGATGTGACACATACCCACGAGGACAACGGTGGCCTCGGCTCTCTCGGGAATCTTCTCCATCAGCTTCACTTCATGTTTGGATCTGGAGTGACCGATGGGCGGGGTGTCTTTCTGAACACAAGTACACACATCAGATTAATGGACGTCCTGACACTCACATGACTTCTCCTCCCATACTGCTACGCTGACGACACTCTGCTGTTCTTACATAGTGTTTGTCTGACAGGTGTCTCACAATGGGTGTAGAGGCACCACCCAAAGCTCCACCTGGACAAGACTGAGCAGGTGTGAGGAGGAGGATGCCTCATCAATCACCACTGACAATAATGTGGTGGTGCCAACCTGCACAATGAAACAAAAATCCCTTTCAAACACCTACATTATTTTTTAATTTACCCCCAAAACACACAACAAACATCTTCTTCTGAAAAGCCCTTAATGAATACACAAAGCAGATTTTAAGGGCTTTATGATTTCCCCCTTAGTTTCCACATGAATGTGAAACACTTAACAAATCCATGAGTTATAAATTTAAGGTGTTTTTAAGGTTCAGAGTTTGGGGATTTTAATTTCTATTCAGAATTCAGACATTTAACAGCTTTACCAGATTTGGGACAAATTTATGGAAACAGTCTGGGACCGGATTTAAAATTTGAGGTAAAGGGATAAATTAAGGGATGATGTGTTAGTTAGTCACTTAACCCTGAAAGCTTGTAGCTCATTTATAATGTTTGGTTGAAGGACGCACTCAGAGTCTGGTGACATTAAATCTAAATGAAAGTGACATGAACTTCAGACTGACTTTAACAGGCGACAGGTTTCTTTGTACCTTGTTCTTCTCTCCGTCAGCCTCTTTGTGATTGGTCTGAATGACGGAGGGCTCTGATTGGCCATTGTGTCTGTCCATCAGGGCAGCCATGTTGGCTGCAGAGATGTTCTTGCTGAACAAGCTGTGATCTTTCTCATCGCTGGGGTGACTGATAAACAAACAAAACTATATTAATGAAAGAAATGTTCCTGTCGCTTTTGTGAGCTGCAGTGAATGGATGAATGATCGGGTGGATTATTAAATAACTGGATGGACGGATAAATCATCGGGTGGATAAATGAATCACTGGATGGATGAATCATTGAATGGATGAACCATTAGATGGAAGAATGAATCATTAGATGGATGGCTAGATTACTGAGTGAATGTATGAATCACTGGATGGATAAATCATTAAATGGATGAATCAGTGGATAATGAATCACCAAATGGATGAGTCATTGGATGGATGGATGGATGGATGGATGGATGGATGGATGGATGGATGGATCATGGACATGAACCTGTGTTTGAGCAGCAGAGCTCGGAGGACGTTAGCTCGGTCTTCAGCTTTGATCTGATCTGAGATCACCATCTGCTCCACCACCTGCTGAGCGATTCCCGGCAGAGTCCTCTGCTTCAGATCCAGGAGCACTGCCCCTGAAAACACAACACCATGACATCACACACTTACATAATCATTTTCTCATGTAAAGAATGGTGTGCCTCAAGGGTCAGTTTGAGGACCAGTTGTATTTCTGATTGCTGTTTTTCACTGTATGCTGACTACACACTGTTCTCTGTAACATATCTCTACACTGCCCTCGATATGCTGCAGATGATTAAAGACAACATCCAGACCACATCAGTCCACTGGTTTACAGGACGTCCATCATGCAGACGTCTGAGGATACAGGACTTTTCCCTTAAATTACAAAAGCTCCTCTCTTGTCTCCAGTGGATCCTTCCAGTCAGATGAATGAGTGATTTGCAACATATTGGAGAGAAACCCAACATGAAAGCATCCCTTAATTTTTCCCTTAAAAACATTGTTCATTCTTCAATTAAGGTGAAAACCCAGAGATGGTTGTCATGTTACTAGATAAACATAAGGATTTTTCCCCCTATGAGAAAACCCTTAAACTGTGACAATAATCGTTCAAAAACCAATGTGCTATAATCCAATACTTTATCCACTGATTAACCTTTAACTCATGGTGGACCCCTGAATTTACACCTTAAATAGACAAATTATGGCCATTTAGGTATAGATTAAGGCATGTTAGTCACTCCTGTCCTTAATATACTTCAGTCCATGAATGTTTCCATGAATCAGTCCTAAATCAAGTTACCCTGTTAAAATATTGAATAAGAATTAAAATAAAATCTTATTATTAACATCTCAAAAATATTGAAACTAAAATCCCTGAACCTTAAAAATACCTTAAAGGCTCTCTAAGTCTTCCTAAGCTTGAAAAGTTTTGTCACATACAGCAAACATCTCCTCATGATCCGCTAGCTACATGTTCTCTGAATATGCTGTGAAAAAGTCTGGTCTCTGTCGGCAACCCAGGCTCCGCACATGGCAACAAAAACATCTGGGTCCAGGCTGCACTAACCAGCTAGCGCGAGACCAGTGAAAGCAAGCACACACACATGAAGGCGGTGCCCAGAGAGGCAGTCAGAGCTACAGGCTACAATGAGGCTAAAAACAGAGTTCAAATGAGGTTTTTCCAAACAACTTTAGCTCTAGCTCTGTTGTGTTTGATAACATTGTTGAACGTAAACAGAAGTGACGCCCAACGGTGCTTAGCGTGCCTTGAACTCAGCATTCATTGATTGTTGTCAAATATTTCACATTCATTTGGAAAGTCATTAAATCCTTAAAATCTGTTGATTAAAGACTTCTCAAATTAAGATGTTTTTAAGGGAATTAGATTTTCAAATTACAACAAAATAAAAGAGTTTTGACCACACAGACACTGATTTAGATAAAGATGCCTGTGTGTTTTAAGGGGAAATTAAAGGTGAATTAATGGGATTTTTAAGGGGAGTTTAACCTGTGGTTGTGTGCAGTGTAAGTGTTTGTTCACCGGGGGCAGCAGAGAGCCTCCTTACCGTGGGAGATGGTTTTTCGGAGCTCCAGTAGGGAGCGGAAGGACAGGGAGGCGACGTGAGGTCTCCCCCAGCGCTCCGTCTCCTCCTCAACCTCCTCCTCAAACTTGATCCATCGAGCCGTCTCCCTCCACTGCAGCTCCTGGTTCCTGTCGATCACCAGCTCGTTCAGCTCCACAAACACCTGGACACACACACAAACTCGTTTCTGTCACTTATGGGGACATGTAACGACTCACTTCATTCCCAGGACACTTTCCACAACCTTTACCATCACCACCACAGCTCAGATTCCTCAGCACTTATCTTTACTCAGAGCACTCACATATTTGCATTTTAATAAAGTTAACTCTTGTTCTATATTTTTATTCATAGAAATTATATTTCTTATATATTTAAAGTTATTCTAACATTTCTCTCTGTTCCTGCTGAGCGAGTGGACCAAATTCATTTTAACCCTTCGAGACCCACACAGACGTATTTCTGTCTTTTAAGGGGGAACAGCAGGTCGACAGAAGATAACACACAGACGTGCTTTACATCATCAGAAAGTTCAGAACCTGAAGATTAATTGGAGATTCAGCTCAGGGCTGTGTGTTGAGTTTTCTAGTCATAAATCTGTAACAAATATTGTGTTTGGTCAGACGTCTGTTTGAATTTTTAAAGTCTAACAGTGCACAGAGGCTGAGAACATTATGATGGAAGTCAATGACGGACATGTTCCTGACCAGTTAAGTTGGAGAAGGAGATAGTCATGTGCTCGAGGACCGTCTTTATCATATGATACTCAAAAAAAACGCAGGAGTTCTTGAAGAAAAGGGTCAGCACATGGGAAGAAAAATAAAGTTCAGGCACTAATGTGTGGAGCAGGAACAGATGCATTTGATTTAAGTTAAACAGTCTTTATTCCAAAACATGGCTGCTTACATTAAAACACCGACTGGATTCAACCCTAAGCTCTTCGTCAGGGTTGTTTGTTTGTATTTTTGCCCCCTGACACTTACAGACTCAGCACAGTGAAAACATGTATTTTATTCTTTAATATCTGAAGTACTAACTTTAGCACATTTATATTTCTGTTTTTTTAATTTATACTTACATAGTTCTATCTCATACTCTTATTCTTATAATTCTCTGTTCTTTACATCACAGTGACTGCAATGAATCACAGTTTCCCTTCAGCGATCAATAAAGTTTTTCTGATTCTGAACCTGTTTTCATTCACATATCTTGAGGTCAGAGGTCAAGGGACTCCTGTGAAAGTGGCCACGCTGTCCAAAATTTAAAAGGGGGTCTGACCAACAAACCTTTAAACCTACAGAGACCAGAGCGTCCTCTCACTGAGACAAACACACACTGAGTGGACACATGAACCACGTCCACGTCAGGCTCAATCCAGATGAACAAAGACAGAACCAGGTCACATTAACCAGTTCTAACTGAGGTAAAGTCAAAATACAATGATATAGTTTTCATTCTGTTTTTCTTTCTGTCCACAGATCCATCAAACCCAGCTCCCACACCGAGCTCCGTTCATACTGAACCTCAACATGAAACCTCACAGACAAATTCAATCAGGCTGAATCCCACAGTGCCATAAAACAGGACCGCACCAGACTGAGGTCGACCCAGAGGTCAAACCAGGCCGAGCAAACATACACTTCTCTCAATCTGACAAAAATAATTAAAATGAAAATACAGATTTCAGGATGACCTGTCAGAAATTAAACGGAGTGATTTGGTTTAACCAGAACCAACTGGGCTGAACGTGGAAACAAGACAAAGTTAAACTGAGTAAAGAAAACAAACCCAGACTGAAGCAGGACGAATCTGTGTGTACCTTACTGTGTCCACTCCTCAGGTCCAAACCCACCATCCTGGAGACCACAACTAACTGAGCCCCCAGATACTCTCACCTCTGAGGTTACCTCCCTCTACCTGTCTGACTCTACCTGTCAGAATCTACCTGTCTGGCTCTACCTGTCTGAATCTACCTGTCTGACACTACCTGTCTGAATCTACCTGTCTGAATCTACCTATCTGAATCTACCTGTCTGACTCTACCTGTCTGGCTCTACCTGTCTGACTCTACCTGTCTGGCTCTACCTCTCTGAATCTTCCTGTCTGAATCTACCTGTCTGACTCTACCTGTCTGAATCTACCTGTCTGACTCTACCTGTCTGGCTCTACCTCTCTGAATCTTCCTGTCTGAATCTACCTGTCTGACTCTACCTGTCAGAATCTACCTGTCTGACTCTACCTGTCTGAATCTACCTGTCTGACACTACCTGTCTGACTCTACCTGTCTGAATCTACCTGTCTGGCTCTACCTGTCTGAATCTACCTGTCTGACTCTACCTGTCTGAATCTACCTGTCTGACTCTACCTCTCTGAATCTTCCTGTCTGACTCTACCTGTCAGAATCTACCTGTCTGACTCTACCTGTCTGGCTCTACCTGTCAGAATCTACCTGTCTGACTCTACCTGTCAGAATCTACCTGTCTGACACTACCTGTCTGACTCTACCTGTCTGAACCTACCTGTCAGAATCTACCTGTCTGACTCTACCTGTCAGAATCTGCCTGTCTGACACTACCTGTCTGACTCTACCTGTCTGACTCTACCTGTCTGGCTCTACCTGTCTGAATCTACCTGTCTGGCTCTACCTGTCAGAATCTACCTGTCTGACTCTACCTGTCTGAATCTACCTGTCTGGCTCTACCTGTCTGACTCTACCTGTCTGACTCTACTTGTCTGAATCTACCTGTCTGGCTCTACCTGTCAGAATCTACCTGTCTGACTCTACCTGTCTGAATCTACCTGTCTGGCTCTACCTGTCTGACTCTACCTGTCTGGCTCTACTTGTCTGACTCTACTTGTCTGACTCTGTGTCTCTCATTAAGTCCAGTTTATCACCAGTTGACAACAGATTGAGACACCTCTAAACACCTAAACACTGTGAATTGTTGAACCGTCAGCGTGTGTGAGCACCTCATGAGGGGTGCGGTCCGGCTGCAGGTGCTGCAGGTGCTGCAGGTGCTGCAGGTGTGACTGCGCTCGACCGCTGATCTGATCTTTGGTGACGTGGACAATCGGCCCTCTGGAGCTCCGCCTCACCAGGTGACGCCGCACCGCAGGAACATCGTCCAACCGGTGACCTGAGGGGGGAGAGCATGAGGGTGGGATGGAGTTAGAGGTCAGAGGTTAAAATCTGACACACACACACACACACACACACACACACACACTGAGAGTCTCTGTGGTCTCATGGGAACTTTCTGCAGTCTAACTGAGTTTCAGGCTTGACTGAACTTCAGTGAAGAATCTGTAAGATGAGATTGTCTGAATTATCCAATCAGCTTTCTCTCTCTCTCTCTCTCTCTCTCTCTCTCTCTCACACACACACACACACACACACAGGTGCAGTAATCAGCAGGTAAGTCTCAGGTTTCTGTGAACATTAGATTTTCTCTGAAAGAGGACGTTTTCACATCTTTTCTTTGTTTCCTGGAAACATCAACACAAACAGCCAATCACGTTCCAGCACTCAGAGTCAGCTGACCGGCGCCCTCTACCTGGCTTGTCTTTTGTATGTGTGTTGTTATTTATATGTGTGTGTATGTGTACATGAACTTGTAGGGATTTATGTATGTTTGTACATGTACACTGTTTCACAATGGTCTTTTGTATTGTTATGTGCTGACCGTGTTTTTATGTTTATTGTTTGGGAACTGCGGATGAAATTTAGCATTCATGCTAACTCCGGCATATTTACATTACATCATGTATGTACTGTTCATTAATATGCACTGTCCCGCGAAATAAACCAATAAATGAAAATGAAATGTGGTGAACCAAGCTTTAACATCCTGCCGTGAATCACAGTGTGAACCAGAACATTCTCAACCCCAACACATCAAATACCATCATTATCACAAACATTTATCACAAACATCCAACACATAAAGGAACACTTCATCCTTCAGTTTATCACGAACATCAACACATAAAGGAACACCTCATCCTTCAGTTTATCACAAACATCAACACATAAAGGAACACCTCATCCTTCAGTTTATCACAAACATCAACACATAAAGGAACACTTCATCCTTCAGTTTATCACGAACATCAACACATAAAGGAACACTTCATCCTTCAGTTTATCACAAACATCAACACATAAAGGAACACCTCATCCTTCAGTTTATCACAAACATCCAACACATAAAGGAACACTTCATCCTTCAGTTTATCACAAACATCGACACATTCATCCTTCAGTTTATCACAAACATCGACACATTCATCCTTCAGTTTATCACAAACATCAACACATAAAGGAACACTTCATCCTTCAGTTTATCACAAACGTCAACACATAAAGGAACACTTCATCCTTCAGTTTATCACAAACATCCAACACATAAAGGAACACTTCATCCTTCAGTTTATCACAAACATCAACACATAAAGGAACACTTCATCCTTCAGTTTATCACAAACGTCAACACATAAAGGAACACTTCATCCTTCAGTTTATCACAAACATCCAACACAAAAAGGAACACTTCATCCTTCAGTTTATCACAAACGTCAACACATAAAGGAACACTTCATCCTTCAGTTTATCACAAACATCAACACATAAAGGAACACCTCATCCTTCAGTTTATCACAAACATCCAACACATAAAGGAACACTTCATCCTTCAGTTTATCACAAACATCGACACATTCATCCTTCAGTTTATCACAAACATCAACATCAACACATAAAGGAACACTTCATCCTTCAGTTTATCACAAACATCAACATCAACACATAAAGGAACACTTCATCCTTCAGTTTATCACAAACATCAACATCAACACATAAAGGAACACTTCATCCTTCAGTTTATCACAAACATCGACACATTCATCCTTCAGTTTATCACAAACATCAACATCAACACATAAAGGAACACTTCATCCTTCAGTTTATCACAAACATCCAACACATAAAGGAACACTTCATCCTTCAGTTTATCACAAACATCAACACATAAAGGAACACTTCATCCTTCAGTTTATCACAAACATCAACACATAAAGGAACACTTCATCCTTCAGTTTATCACAAACATCCAACACATAAAGGAACACTTCATCCTTCAGTTTATCACAAACATCCAACACATAAAGGAACACTTCATCCTTCAGTTTATCACAAACATCGACACATTCATCCTTCAGTTTATCACAAACATCAACACATAAAGGAACACTTCATCCTTCAGTTTATCACAAACATCCAACACATAAAGGAACACTTCATCCTTCAGTTTATCACAAACGTCAACACATAAAGGAACACTTCATCCTTCAGTTTATCACAAACATCAACACATAAAGGAACACTTCATCCTTCAGTTTATCACAAACATCGACACATTCATCCTTCAGTTTATCACAAACATCAACATCAACACATAAAGGAACACTTCATCCTTCAGTTTATCACAAACATCCAACACATAAAGGAACACTTCATCCTTCAGTTTATCACAAACATCAACACATAAAGGAACACTTCATCCTTCAGTTTATCACAAACATCGACACATAAAGGAACACTTCATCCTTCAGTTTATCACAAACATCCAACACATAAAGGAACACTTCATCCTTCAGTTTATCACAAACATCGACACATTCATCCTTCAGTTTATCACAAACATCAACACATAAAGGAACACTTCATCCTTCAGTTTATCATCAACATCAACACATAAAGGAACACTTCATCCTTCAGTTTATCACAAACATCGACACATTCATCCTTCAGTTTATCACAAACATCAACACATAAAGGAACACTTCATCCTTCAGTTTATCACAAACATCCAACACATAAAGGAACACTTCATCCTTCAGTTTATCACAAACATCCAACACATAAAGGAACACTTCATCCTTCAGTTTATCACAAACATCAACACATAAAGGAACACTTCATCCTTCAGTTTATCACAAACATCCAACACATAAAGGAACACTTCATCCTTCAGTTTATCACAAACATCAACACATAAAGGAACACTTCATCCTTCAGTTTATCACAAACATCCAACACATAAAGGAACACTTCATCCTTCAGTTTATCACAAACATCCAACTCATCTGGAGATACATGGTTTTCAGTGGACAGGATGAATGTAGAACAGTAAAAATGTACAAGACTTTCCTCTGAGATTGATTGGATTTAAACAGGAAGTACTCTGTAAGTAGTTAGACTCCACCTGTGGGCGTGTCTCTACCAGTTCGTCCAGCAGGTAAACAAACACGTCAGGTAGATCAGAAACAGGTGAGTACTCACTGAGATCAGCCTTCAGTCTGTCCAACAACAAACTGTTCAAATATTTGATCACAACCAGAGCAGAGACTGACTTCATGTCCATCTGAGAAACTGACACAGTCCTCCACAACCAGGACCAGAATCAGAGTCAGAACCACACACACACACACACACACACACACACACACACACACACACACACACATAAACAGTAACAATAGATAGAGGCCGTGGGCTCGGCCCGTAGGGTGACAGCATTGTGTTCAGGTCACATGATAAAGATGATGTTGTGACAGAAAGCTCTTTCATGTTGGGAAACATTCCTTCAGTTTGTCTTCACAACACGTCAAAGAGTCTCAGTTTGTTGTTGTGTTTTCTGACTTTCACCCAGAGCCCCAGTGCATGCTGGGAGATGCTCCAGTCCACCATGACAGCCTGCAGACACACCAGCAGCTCTGTGTGCCTGGACTGATGATGACTATGCTACAAGGAGTCACCTGGTCTTTCCTAACCATGACTGTCAACAAGAGACCCTGGGGACAGCTGTCTCACAGATCAAATGTCTCGAGGTGTTGACGGTGCTCCTTTCATTTTTTTTTTCACTTTAAAATTGTACAAAACAAAATGAATGCACTGATCCTGCTGAAAATGTTGAAAATCATGTTTCATCTTTAAATTCCTGTCTTTGGGAGATCAGCTCATCTTCTACTCACTGAACTACTTACAATAAAAGAAAGTTTGACCGGGCGACCCAAACTGCTGCATGCCACTGTAAGCTAACCATCAGTAAACACAGAGTCCAGTTTAGGATGAGTATTGCTGATCTGAGGATGGCGCCAGATGAAAAGTCAAAGTTATTACAGTTCAGATCACAGCTGTATTTACAGTGTTTAAGTTGTTGATAAATAAATATGTATAAAGCATTACATTAAATGTTAAGTGTTATATGTTTTTATTTAGTTTAATCTAACGTGTATTAAACGTGACGTTATGTATAAAGTCTGAAGTTTAAAGAAAGGTCACTGACTCTTGATTCCCTCCAGGTCAACAGACGTCAGCGTGTCAGCCTCCTCAGCGTCGTCAGCGGCAGCACTCAATATGACGCATCCAGGTGAGAGGCCGTTGTGATTGGACGATATGGTGGGTGGGTCACTGTGAGGGGGAGGAGTTACACATTAAGAGGACTTAAATCCAGGAAGGTGTGTTTTTGCTACCAAAGCCATCAGATGTGTTACTCACCTGGTGGGTGTTGTTGTCCGCCCCTCCTCTCCCTCATTCTGACTGGAGGACTCTTCTTCACCCTCCTCTTCCTCCTGGTCTTCTTCTATGGTGGCCGCAGCATTAGGGGCGGAGCCTCGCCTCGCCTCCTTCCTCCCCTCATTGGTCCTCTTCCTCCTGCTGTCAGTGGGCGGTTTGGACAGAGGGTGATGGACATGGGGAGAAAAGTGACGGTGATCTGCAGCAGGAACATGACGACAGAAAGATTACTAAACAAAGGTATTCAGTGATGATGACGATATCACAGTAATAATAGTGAGGACCAACCCCACGATCTGTTCCAGCTCAGTCTCCTGGAGACACCTTCTGACCTCAACAAAAACCTGGAACCTCTTCAGGACCAGCAGAGCCTCCTCATAGATCCAGGAGCCTCTCTCACGGTGTTTTCACATACAGTCCTTTTTAAACAAATCAAACTCAGTCCTCTTAAAGTGCACCGAAAAGTGGACCGACAGAAAAGGACCTCAGTCCTGTCTCTGTTCACACTCGATATAATATACTGTATATTGACATAGCTTTGTTTTTACTCTGATGTGGCGCTGCAGTGAGGGTATGAAACTGGAGGAGAACCTCAGCGTGTCTGTGTTGTTGTTTGATGTGTTCTACGTTCCACATCTGGAGACGTGCAGCATCTTCTGTGGTTCAAACTGCTCCTCGTCCTGCATCCTTGCAGGCGTTACAGGCCGACGTGGTGTCGTCTGTATTTCCAAGCGTCCCAGGTCAACATCATGTGATCCAGAGGGCTGAATACAACGGCACAGAGCAAAGAGAACCTGGAGCGCTTTGTGTCTACAGGTCACAGGTTAAGTGAACCGCACCAAGGGCTTGCAGCAAACCAAACTCAGACCACTTCCTGAAGTGGTCTGAGTTTGATTCACTTCAGAGGGGTCTGAGCTCTCTTGGAGTGTTCACATATGCCCAAAAAATGCTGAGTCACCGCTCTGAGCCTGTTTAGTGGGCTGAAAAGGACCAAGTGTGAAAACACCCTGAGAGTCCACAAAGATTCCTCCAAAACCACCTGAATCAACGATCTCTGGATTTCAGCAGGAAAAATTCTCAGGATCTTTTTTTTCCCAACTAGAACCTTGTCAAACATCTTTCCTTCAACTTCCTTATAAATCCACTGTTTGTGTCTGGAACCACCTCAAGGTCCTGAGAACTCTGTAAAAGATCCTGAACCAGGAACCATCAGAGTCATCTCCAGTTGTTAACATCATGTCCTGACAGGATGTGATGCGAGCGTCAATCAGTAAATCAGTTTGACCGCATTGTTTTCTGTTAGACTGTCCCTAACTGCCCACTAGTGACGTGAATTGACACGGCACGATGCGGCATGTTTTTTGAGCTGGACTTTTGTTTCTATTTTTATCCTGTCGCTCACATTGGAAGCGCTGCAGTGGAACAAGGAATGGCTGATTGATGAGGTTTAGCCAGGTGCGTCCCGCTGAGATCAACCATCTCTTTTCACAGAGACCTGGCTGAGACAGCAGCATCTGAAAAAGCTACAGCCAAACAACAACACAATAAAAACATAAAAGATCTACAGGAACATGTAGAAATATTAGAACACCTGCACACAATGACAAGAACCAACAGATTCATTCATCCTTGTACTTATGAGAGCTTTAAAATCAGGCAGAGACCAGTTCACGTAGTTTCAACTCTTCCTGAAGGTTATTCCAGGTGAGAGCAGCAGAGCACAGAAAAACGTTTTGTCCAGCTCAGTCCGAGAACCAGGAACAGACAACAGAACTGAGTGTTGAGATCTCAGACTGTAGCTACAGTCAGATCTCTGTTACCTCCAGGACACCTCCTGCTGTCACTACAGAAACCTGAACAAGTCATCTTCAGGCTGGAGTGAGATCAGCAGGAAGGTTTCTGATGAGAACTGTGACAGCAGACACATGTTAATACAAGGTAAAGAATCCCTGAAACTGTACGGGATCTCAAACACCCAAAAATGACCAAGAAGAAGAACAAACTCTAGAACCTCCACACAGATGGTTTAACTCTCTGAAACTTCATCGGTGTCCCTTGAACCTCTTCAGAGAGCACGGAGCCTCCTGAATTCCTTGCTGGGACCATCTCAGTACCTGCTGGTACCTGACAGCGCCTACAGGTGTTTGACGAACCACCTTAAAAAACCCCAGAACCCTTTCAGAATCTCTTAAAACCCTGCTATGGACCCCAAGAACTCCCTAACATATCATGTGCAGAAACCTAAGAAATCTGTCTCAGTAAAATCTACAAGTTGAGGAATCACTTTAAGTGTCCCCTGAGACCTGCCAGGAACTTTACAACCTTCTGAATGTGCTTCAACTCAATCAAAGATTAATAAAATCCCTTAAAGAACCTGTGACCTCCTCAACGTACCCCTGAGTCTGTACCAGTACCCTCTGCAGACCCCTGATGCACCTAAAGAGAATCTGTAGAGAACCCCTAGATACTCCTTTAACTCATGAATCACTGCCAGAACATTTAAAAAGTCCAAAAGATGCTCGAACAAAGATTACAGAAGAAAGATAAGAAAGTCTCAGGCTGCTGTCAGTCCTAGAGTGGTCTCCTCTGGTCTGAATCAGGGACTCATGTTGTTCCAAAGTTGTATAATTGCCTAGAGTTGGTTGGTGTTCTCACGGCAGCATTTACAAGAGGACCAGATCAAATGCCTTGTGTGAGAAAGCTGCTCTTGATTGGTCAGAATTTCCATGTGGGAAAAATCCAGGAAGTAAAGCAAACGTTGAAGAAGAGTACACTTGCAAGATAAATGTGAGACTTTCTAATGTCACAATGGAGGGACAACTACGCAGGTTGATTTTAGCGCTGCTCATCGTGGACTATATTGCTGTCATTGTTCATTTTAGTCAAAGCATACAGTTTGAAAACGAGGCAAACGCAGCTCCAACTAGAAAACAATGTTTTGATGCATTGGATGTGCTGAATGTGCATATTAAGGCAGTACAGGAGGAGGTGCACATTAACAATCCTCCAGGACTGTAACATGCTCATGTTTAACCCAAACAATGTGTCATGTGACTGCAGTTGCTTCACATCCAGGTCGCAACACCTTCTCACCACAAACCAACCACACCAGAGTTCCTTTGGAACCGGACTGAGACCACCTCTTCAAGAAGGTCTCGGTCCGGTTGTTTTGGTGTGTTCACACCTGCACAAACCAACCAAAATCTTCCAGAACCATCTTAAGGACCCAGAATGTCCAGTTCAGACCAAAGATTCACGATGAGATGAAACCGTTTTAGAACGTCACAGAGAAAAGTGTCAGCGGTGTGAACTGGCTGTCTGAGTTTGACTCAAGCCGGGTGACGGTGTCACCTGACACTCAGCTGGTCAAATGGCCGGCGGCTGGTTTAAGAAAATAAAGCCCAGTTCAGACCAAAGATTGGCGACGAGACAAGTTGAAATGGCAGTGGGTCGCTGCTGCTGCTGGCTGTATGTGCTTTTGCCCCGCCCACACACACATTCTCACTGACTGATGAATTGGCGCTGGTTATTTCTATTATTGTGGCGTATTGATTATGAATACAGTCCATCTGATGCTGGTTTTGTTTCATCACTGTAGCCAGTATCTCACTATCACTATCCTCATTCAGATTTACAGAGAGCACAGAGAGTCGTTGACTAGAGATGATATGCCGTCTCATGGTGGTCACTTCCTGTCAACGTTACAGATCAGAAGCGCAGAGAGTCGTTGACTAGAGATGATACGCCGTCTCATGGTGGTCACTTCCTGTCAACGTTACAGATCAGAAGCGCAGAGAGTCATTGACTAGAGATGATACGCCGTCTCATGGTGGTCACTTCCTGTCAACGTTACAGATCAGAAGCACAGAGAGGTGTTGACTAGAGATGATACGCCGTCTCATGGTGGTCACTTCCTGTCGACGTTACAGATCAGAAGCGCAGAGAGTCGTTGACTAGAGATGATACGCCGTCTCATGGTGGTCACTTCCTGTCGACGTTACAGATCAGAAGCACAGAGAGTTGTTGACTAGAGATGATACGCCGTCTCATGGCGGTCACTTCCTGTCGACGTTACAGATCAGAAGCACAGAGAGTCGTTGACTAGAGATGATACGCCGTCTCAGGTGGTCACTTCCTGTTTGACAGTAGCTTCCTGCTTGAACTCGTCTGATCATGAATCTTTGGTCTGAACTGGACTCCCCAAAAGATCATGAGTTAGAACTTTAGGAACCCTCTCAGTAACTTGTAGATTGTCCTGAAGACGTTCTGTGGCTCAGGAGTTGAGCGGCTGTCTACCAATGAGAGAGTTGACGGTTTGATCCCCGCCTGCTAGAGTCTACATGCCGAAGTGTTGTTGGAAGAGCAGGTGAAAGCGAGAACTGGGCTTATGAGTGGCTGTACAGTAGAGTAACAGTAACAGTAGAGATGGGTCATATAAATACAGTCCATTTACCGACCTGGTGAACCCTCTCAAGAACCTGTGAAACTCTGAGGGTCTCTAGAACCTCCTGGAACCTCTGACAGAACCTTCAGAACCTCCTGAAGATGTCTGGACCTCATCAAAGAGTGAAACCAGAAATGTTTTGGAGTCACACCTTCAAAGTCCTGCTCATCACAGACCCTGTGTTTCTCCGGCGGACTGCGAGCTGCAGGACAGAGGATCTGCTGAAACCCCTGAAGATCAAAGGCCTTGTTCAGGTCCTCCTCTTCTTCATCATCACTATGGCAACGTGGAGGAGGAGGAGGAGGAGGAGGAGGAGGAGAGACAGGCTGGAGAAAGACAGAAGAAGATCGATGACCGTCATGACATTTTCTGATGTCTCAGACGTACAAGTGTCACTGAACTTTAAAACAACATCTCTGGTGTGTTTGATGACATGATGCTGTTTCTGCTTCACTCTTTCACACAGGGAAACAGGCTCATGTCAGAGTTCACAACAACCCCACACTCCTTTTAGTTCCTGAATGCCCCGCGTTTATGTTAATCTGACCGAGACATACTGATGACATCATGTGTTGCTGTTACCATGGTAATGACATTATGTAATCTGAGTGAGAGCTCAGCCTCATTATGAGCTCACAACATCATGTCTTCACCCAGGTTAATGAGATGAATATGACTCACTGCGTCACCAGGACCCAGACAGTTCTGATGATGACTCATCACTCCTTCAGGGGTCAGCAGGTCAGAGGTCAGCAGGTGAGTTCAGGCAGCAGAACCTGGAGCAGGAACCAGTGGAAGTTATCAGGTCTGTGAATAAAAATGAAGCTGAAAATGATTTACTGCTGCGGAGGAGGGCGGAGCCAGAGGATGAGTGAGTGAATGAATGAGAGGGTGACCCCGATCTGATCAGGACAGGTCAAAGGTCACACAGACAGTTTTTAATAATGTGAGCGTGCTCACAGTGAGGACATCCAGAGGACAGTGAGTCAGCACATCCGGAAACACTGAGAGACACAGACAGAGGGACAGACAGACAGACAGACAGACAGACAGACAGACGTGTCAAGGTCACAGTGAGGATGTTGTTGAGGTGACAGTTGTTTTGAGAGGTGAAATAAAAATAAAGTTCTTATTACTGTTTTTATTTATTTGTTTATTAAATTCATAGATTTTTTTATTTGTGGAATTTATTTATTTGCAGATCTGTTACATAGCTTTTTAATATTTCTGTGAGTTTACAAATCTAATTTTGTATTTATGGAAGTTGTTTAAAATCTCCAGATGACACACAGTCTGTCCGTCTGTCCGTCTGCTTCTCTGTATAAAACCCGCCTGAGCATCGAACACTTGAGGAACTCTCAGCTGGTTGAACTCTGCTGTCTCAAGACGTTCTCATCGTGAGTTAAAACTGACGCCACCTCATCCCACGTCTACATATGAAGCACGAGGTGTCCTCCTGCGTCTGCTGCAGAAGCTCTGGGATGCCACAACCAACGGCGAGACGTCAACAAAAGCACATGGTTTAGAAACAAACATTATGGTTTGGCTCAACGTTCACAGACCTTGAAAATGTCCAATCACGGAGCAGGTGAGAGGAGACAGGAAGTTGTCTCCAGGAAGTTGATGTGTGAAGGTCAGAGTTCACAGCGACATCACAAACATCAACATCTATGTCTGCGTCTGTTTGACTCAGTGAGACAGAAGATTTAACAGAGTGTGACACCTCTGTCTGTCTGTCTGTCTGTCTGTCTGTCCCTCTGTCTGTCTGTCCGTCTGTCTGTCTGTCCGTCTGTCTGTCCCTCTGTCTGTCTGTCTGTCCCTCTGTCTGTCTGTCTGTCTGTCTGTCCCTCTGTCTGTGTGTCTGTCACAGAAAACTAAAACCATCTGTAACAAACTTTGTCATCAAACATCACCCTGGCCTTAAAAACAGGTTCGTCCACTCAGCGAGGACATGATGTCTCTATAGAGAAACAGCTGATCTGAGTACTGCTCTTAATGTCACTGTGTGTGTGTGTGTGTGTGTGTGTGTGTGAAACAGGAAGAGAGTTGGAGCCTACCTCAGCGTCCTCGCAGCACTGAAAGAGAGAGATTATAATGCAAAGACTGAAACCAACAGAGGGGGAGACAGAGGGAGACAGAGGAGGGGGCGGGGAGACGGGGGCGGGGGAGACAGAGGGAGACAGAGGGGGTGAGAGGGGGAGTGAGGGGGGAGAGAAGGAAGTGAGAAGAAAGAAGAGATGAAAAGAGAACGAGAGCAGACACAGAGAGGGAGAAGAAAGGGTCTAATTCTTTCTACAGAAACCTGATTGGCTGAAGGTCACCGTGGCAACCAGGCTGTCAGTCAAGGTTAGTCCCACCCCCTGGCTGTCCACACACACACACACACACACACACACACACACACACACACACACACAGTGTTGCAGATGGACTGTTGGTTGGGTCTGACAATGTCCCTGACCCACCTGACTGCATCATCATCATCATCATCATCATCACCTGACTGCATCATCATCAGCATCATCACCTGACTGCATCATCATCATCATCATCATCATCATCATCATCATCACCTGACTGCATCATCATCACCTGACTGCATCATCATCAGCATCAGCATCATCACCTGACTGCATCATCATCATCATCATCATCATCATCATCACCTGACTGCATCATCATCATCATCATCATCACCTGACTGCATCATCATCAGCATCATCATCATCACCTGACTGCATCATCATCATCATCACCTGACTGCATCATCATCATCATCACCTGACTGCATCATCATCATCATCATCATCATCATCACCTGACTGCATCATCATCATCACCTGACTGCATCATCATCATCATCATCACCTGACTGCATCATCATCATCATCATCACCTGACTGCATCATCATCATCATCATCATCATCATCATCATCATCACCTGACTGCATCATCATCACCTGACTGCATCATCATCAGCATCAGCATCATCACCTGACTGCATCATCATCATCATCATCATCATCATCACCTGACTGCATCATCATCATCATCATCATCATCATCATCATCATCATCACCTGACTGCATCATCATCATCATCATCATCATCACCTGACTGCATCATCATCATCATCATCATCACCTGACTGCATCATCATCATCATCACCTGACTGCATCATCATCATCATCATCATCATCACCTGACTGCATCATCATCATCATCATCACCTGACTGCATCATCATCATCATCATCATCACCTGACTGCATCATCATCATCACCACCATCATCATCACCTGACTGCATCATCATCATCATCATCATCATCACCACCATCATCATCACCTGACTGCATCATCATCATCATCATCACCTGACTGCATCATCATCATCATCATCACCTGACTGCATCATCATCATCATCATCATCACCACCATCATCATCATCATCATCACCTGACTGCATCATCATCATCACCTGACTGCATCATCATCATCATCATCATCACCTGACTGCATCATCATCATCACCTCACTGCATCATCATCATCATCATCACCTGACTGCATCATCATCATCATCACCACCACCATCATCATCACCTGACTGCATCATCATCATCACCTGACTGCATCATCATCATCATCATCACCTGACTGCATCATCATCATCATCATCATCATCACCTGACTGCATCATCATCACCTGACTGCATCATCATCATCATCATCATCATCATCATCACCTGACTGCATCATCATCACCTGACTGCATCATCATCATCATCATCATCATCATCATCATCATCACCTGACTGCATCATCATCACCTGACTGCATCATCATCATCACCTGACTGCATCATCATCACCTGACTGCATCATCATCATCATCATCACCTGACTGCATCATCATCACCTGACTGCATCATCATCATCACCTGACTGCATCATCATCATCATCATCACCTGACTGCATCATCATCATCATCATCATCATCATCACCATCACCATCACCTGACTGCATCATCATCATCATCATCACCATCACCATCACCTGACTGCATCATCATCACCATCACCATCACCTGACTGCATCATCATCATCATCATCATCATCATCATCACCATCATCATCACCTGACTGCATCAT